>NW_027396895.1:0-91744 GCF_047715825.1 Aspergillus stella-maris | reverse complement strand
AGATATTAGTTAGTTCTAGAGCTTAGCTTTTAGTTCCTGGTTTTAATAGCCTAAATAAAATAATAACTTTATTAAAATTTATAAATTAATACCTTGTATTTAATAATTAGTAGCATGTCCTTAATTTTATCCAGGCTTTTACAAGTATTCTTTTAACTTTATTTTTAAATACTTTATAATATTAAGTTTATAAATCTCTACTTAATATTTTACTAGTAGTGCCTACTTTATTAATTATAGGTTACCTAATTACTAGTTTGCCTTTTTACTATTCTTTATTACTTTTAAAAGTTAAGACCTTTACTTTTAGGAACTATAATATTATAGTAGTAAATTACCCTTTTAAAATATTAGTTTATCTAGTTTTAAAAGCTTGTACCTTAGCTTTTTTAAGCCCCTACTCTTTAGTTTTAATTATTACCCTACTTTTTTTATTAAGGTATTATTTAGCTAACTATATTAATAATATTTTTAAAACCCTAGTTTACTAATTAAAAGCCTATATTACTTTATTAAACCTGATTCTTTATTTATTAAAGCTTAATACCTATTAAACTAGGAAAGTATATAGCTAAACTAGCCTACTAACTTGCTATATTTTAGTTATTTATTTCCTATTTTAAAAAGATTAATAAATTTAATAAATAGACTATTTATTTTATTAATTACCTTTAAGCTAATTACTTACCTTTAAAATTTATAAAGAATCATGCTTACTTACCTAATTAAAAAATTAGCTATACTTCCCTAAATAAAGATATTAAGGAATTCCTTTTCTTAATTAAGCAAGTAAATCTTAAAGTTTTACCTAACTTTATTAAATATATTTATTAATATTTAAATTCTTAGGCTAACTTTACTAATCTTGCAAGACTATTAGGCTAAAGTTCTTGCTTTATATTAATTTCTTTTTATTAATTTAAGGAAAAAAGACCTTATTTAATAAACTTAATATTAAAAAAGTAGGCTAGTAAAAAAAGCTTTATTAAAATTAATTAATTAAAATACTAATCTTTTAATACTAAAAATTAAGCTTTAATACTAGTTTAGGAAACCTTTATTAATTTTTAAAATCCTCTTATTATTTAAAAAGCCTTAATTTATTAAACTCCTACTTTTTTTACCTAACCTTATTACTTATTTATTAAGCTTTTTACTTTAAAACCAAGCCTAAAGGTTTTTAATACTTTTTTATAGTAAAATAATAAGATTTAAGCTATTTTTAAACCCTATAAGGTTTTTAAAGTTTAAGACTAGGAAATTAAATTTAATAATCCTCCTATTATCTAACCTTAATCCTGCTACTTTAATACTAGCCCTTATTTATACTATTCTTAAAGAAGTCAAGAGTTTAGCTTTATAAGCTATTTATAAAGTTATTTTTTAAATAATATGGCTTTAGGTTTTATAAGTGGTTCTAGTATAGTTACTACTACTATTAAAAGACCTATTAAAAGACCTGCTAAACCTAGTCTTGGTAAAGTTTTTTAAGTATTAAAATAAAACTACCTTATTTTTAAAACTTTATAGCAAGGTTAAACTATAGCTAATAAAAGATTAAATTTAGTTAAATATTAGTTTGCCCTAGGGCCTAACCCTAATAAAAACCTATTTTTATAAAATAATCCTGGAAACCAGGTGCCAAACCCTGCTATACTAACTTAGCCAGCTCTAGCTATATTATTAAATTTAAACCCTGTCCCTTTAGTTTAGCAAGCTCTAGTCTACAGGTATGGTTTCTATCCTGGCAGACCTTCTAGTCCCCCTGGCAGCCCTCCTAATAGCCCTGGTAGTAGTGGTTTCCCTAGTAGTCCTTCTAGTCCCCCTAGACCTTTATTCCCTGGACCTCCTGGCTAGTTTATAAATCCTTATAATAGTTAAGCTAGATTTAGTAATTATTAAAAAATAAAAGAAATTAAATACTTCTAGCCTAATATGGCCAATAATATTACTATTAAATAAATAAGTAATATAATATATTACAAGGATGTTAATATTTTTTTTAATTAAATTTATAATATTATAGCTATAAAGGGAGAACTAATAATTAAGGCTAATAT
Organism: Aspergillus stella-maris; assembly: GCF_047715825.1. NCBI lineage: Eukaryota > Fungi > Ascomycota > Eurotiomycetes > Eurotiales > Aspergillaceae > Aspergillus > Aspergillus stella-maris. Next base: position 89,684 of record NW_027396895.1, on the reverse strand, counting down.
TTAAGCCTGTTTTTATAGCTCTACTTTAAACTAGTTTATAATATAGTTAAATAAGCTTTAAAAAATAGCTCTCTAGAATACTTCTATAAAAGCTAGCTAGCTTTAATCTTTAACTACCTACTTTAAGTTAAATACTTAAGCTGCCTTATAAAAGCTTAGTATTTTATTTTATAAATATAAAAATATTAAATTTAATAAAATACTATAGTCCTTTACCCAAGAAATTATTTATTATTACCATGTTACTAATATTAATTAGCCTTTTAATTAAATAATAATAATTTTTAACTATTTTAATTTAAACCTTTAGCAAGATATTCCCATGCCTGACTATAATATAACTATAGCTTTATTTATAAAGAAACTAGAATAATATTAATATATCTAGTAAAATATTTTTATAAAATATAATAGTAAGAAAGCTGCCAAGAATAGTCCCAAGAACTCCTCCTCTAGTCCCTGGAATAATTATGGCTATTTGCCAAACCTAATGGCTAACTACTATACTAGTCCTATTGCTACTAGCCTGTATTACCAGCCTGTTTACTAGCCAAATAGTTTCCCTAGTTTATACTATTAAAACCTGGTATAGTTATAGCAAGCCTACTAGTCCTTTTAGTTAAACTTGTTATACTATTTCTTAATCCTAAATTTAAATTTTTAATACTAATTAAATTTATAAAACTTGTTAAACTACTAGTAATCCTAGTAGTATAGTTAAAACTCCTGGAATTTTAATAAAGTAGTAAATACTTTAAATAAAAATAAAAAAAGTAACTATTAACCCTAGAACTAATATAAAGCCTACTTTGCTAATACTACTAATTTTTTAAAGAACTTTACTTTCTTTACTTAATATTTTAATTTTAAAGCTAGTCCTATTACTTTTTATACTTTACAGGTTTTACCTGCTAGTTTTATACCTACTTTTATACTAGCTTACTTTATTTAAACTTTATTCTAGGTACTAGAACCTGCTACTAAGTTTAAAGAACAAGCCCTTGTTACTAAAGAGAATAAGAACTTTAAAGATAATACCTTTACTATTAATACTTGCTTAATTTAAGTTAAGCCTATAACTATTATTACTACCTATAAGTTTTATAAAGCTAAATTCCCCTTAAGGAATGCTTTATATTACCACCTTTTTAAATACCCTAATTTTATATTTACTAGTTCCCTAAATTAATTACTAGTAGTACCCTTTATTAGCCTTAAAAAAGCTAAAATTATTACCTTTACTATTTATTATAGAAATATTATTAAATTTAATTATTTTAAAAACTCCTTTTTACTTTAAACCTGGCAAAGTATTATTATTAAGGTTAGTATTAATATAATAAAAATATATACCAAGGTTTATCTAGATACTAGATATTTAATAACTATTAAAAACTTTATATTTCTAAAAGCTATACTTAAAGTCAAGATTAAGTAAACTAAGTTCCTAGTTTTTATTAAGGGTATTGGTTTTTATTATTAAACTAATTAAATTACTTGTTTTAACCTATACTTTTTTACTACTCTTAATTCTAGTTCTTTAACTATAGTTAAGAATACTTTATTATTTACTAAAATTAAAATTTAAGCCTACCTTATTAATAATATAAAGCTAAACTTGCTAGTTAGGACTAAAGTATTTATTTATAAAAGTTTTAAATTTAATTTTAAAACTAGAATAGTTTTTATTAGTTTTTATTAAAATTTTACTTTCCCTATTTATTATTAAGTAAAGTTAAATTAAGTTACTAAACTTTTTATTTATACTATAAAAAAGGTTATTATACCTTTTTATTCTTATACTTAAATTTTAATTTTAGTAAAGACTAAACTTTTTATAAATTAAAATCTTTTATTTACTTCCCATGCTTGGTTTACTAAAAATAATAAAATTAAAAGTTTAGTAACCTATAATTATCTAGTTAATACTAGTTTCTTATTTATTAAAGTAGCTAATAAGTCTTTTAAACCTATTATTATTACTTATAAAGCAAGGCTAGGGATAATTACTAACTTTAATTTCTTATTAGGTTTTAAGGTTAAGCCTAAAGTTATAAAACTTACTTATATATAGTTAAAGTAGCTTTTTATCTTTTTAAAAGTAAATTTTAAGACTAAGGATAAAGCTTCTAGTAACTAGTATTACTAATATATTAAAGATACTATAATTAGAGCCTGGAAGGTTAGTATTAAAAAGGAGAATAGGGACTTTGCTAAAGCTGCCACCCTTAAACTACTTAATAAAGAAAGCTTAGGTTAAACCTATACTTTAAAGAATAATATTATTATATATAAAAATACTAGAGGTATAAATATAAATGCCCTCTAGAAAGTTATTAAATAATATTATATATAAAAATCTATTATAAAAGGTATTATTAATATTTTTAAAAATTAATAAATATAAATTTTATTAAAAAATAGTTAAAAAGACTAACTTTCTATATTAAAAGTCTATTACTTAAATTAAAAAGATTACTAGTTTATTAACAAGACTTTTAATTTACTAGTTTAAATAGGGAAGCTATTAAAAGTACTAGACCATACTTCTTTTACCTATTCTATTTTTATTATCTAGTAAACTATTTTATTAAATAATAGGCTACTTAAATAAAAAGGTTACATTATTATTAATTTCCATGCTATAAATAAAAAAGTAAAACTAGATTTTTACCCTATATTTTAGTAAGAAGAAATTATTACTATAATTTATAATTATTAGTTTATTACTATAATTAATACTTGCAAGTTTTTTTATTAATAGTTAATTTAAAAAAAGTATTAAAATTAGTTAGTAGTAGTAATATATTAAAGTTAAAAAGTTTTTAATATTATTATAATAGGGTTTATTAATTTAATTCCCTATATTTAAAGATAAATAAATCTTTACCTGGCTAAATTTAAGGACTTTTACTATATTTATATTAATAATATTATTATTATATCTAGTTTTTTAAAAAAATATATTATTTACCTTTATATAATATTTTAAAAACTTAAGTAGCTTAATATTAAGCTTAAGCCTAAAAAGGTATTTATTAGCTTTTTATTTATATAATTACTAGATTAGTAAGTTAATAGTCTAGGTTTATTAATATTTAAAAAAAAGCTTGCTACTATTTAAAACCTCTAGTTTCTTAAAATTTTAAAAAATTTAAAGTACTACCTTAGTCTTATTAGTTACTTTTATTATTATATTAAATACTTTACTAAATATTTTAATTTACTATAATAATAAAAGGTCTTACTTTTTTAAAAGTTACTAGCTAAAGGTAACTAGCTAAAGGTTAAATACTTAAAATTAATAAAGGTAATTAATTTAATAAACTAGGAAATTATTACCTTTAAAAAACTTTAAAATAAATTTACTAGTCTTTAATTTCTAGTTTATTTTAATCTAGACTAGTACTTTTATATTAACCTTAATATTTTAAAAAAAGGTTATAGTATTATAGTTTATTATATTAAGGCTAAATAAATTTATAAAATACTATTTATTTTTTTATTAAAAACTTAAGTTTAGCTAGTTATATTTCTTTTATAAACTTTAACTTTAACTAAAACTTGCTACTAGCCTACTAAGCTTAAAGTTTTTTATTTTATTTAAACTTTTAAAAAAATTTATTATCTTTTTAATATTATAAATTTAAAGGTTTTACCTATTATTTATATAAATTATTCTTTTACTATTAATATTATAAAGTAAACCTTGCTAAATATTATTATACTTAAGTATTTAAATTTTTATTTAATTTAAGTATTTTAATATATTTTATAGTTTAAACTTTAAGTCTTTTATAACCCTGGTTATATAAATATAGTTATAAATACCTTATCTTATTTTTTATAAAAAAATAGTTTACTAAAAAAAAAGGATATTAACTTTAATTATATATTTTTACAAGTATTCCCTATAGCTATAAAACCTACTACTAGTTTTAATAACCCTTTTATTATTAGGATTTAGTTTTCTAGTAGCTTTAAGAAGTATATTTATTAAGGCTATATAAAGAATTCTTGGGCTTTATTAATTATTAAGACTATAAAGTAAGGTTTTACTAATTTACCTTACTAGTATAAAAATAGTTTACTTTACTTAATAAAATAAGATTTTATAAATAATTTTAAAACTAGTTATTTTTTAATTTTTAATAAACCTTAATTTTATATTCTTTATAAAGTTTAAAAGGAGGTTTTCCTTCTAGTTTATAACTAGAGTGGTTACTAAGGTTTTAATAAGTATATTAACTATATAAAAGGTCTTGCTATATATAAAGGTTATTAAATACTTTATAAATATATTTATTTTTACCTTAAATATTAAGGTAATACCTTTTCTTGCTATAAGCCTTTTAGCTTACTTTAGCTAATTATTCCTGCCCTAGTTTTTTTTAATATTATTACTATTAATTTTATTATTTACCTTTTACTAAATAATAGGTATAATATATTACTTATTATTATTAATAAATTTACTAAGTATATTAGCTTAATCCCTAGATATATAAAAATAATAGCTATTAATTAGGGTTTAAAAATAATAAAATATTTTAAGGAATATAATTAGGGATTGCCCTAAGTATTTATTAGTAACTATAATCCTTAATTTACTTCTAGTTTTTAAAAAGGAATATTTATAAAGTTAAATATTAACTAGTAGTATACTACTACTTATTATTTATAATTAAATAATTAAACTAAATACTTTATTTAAGTTATTAAAACTATAATTTACCATGCCTGTACCCTTAATTTTAATAACTATTAAATTAAATAGTTACTATTTATTATTAATACTTTAAATTCTTTTATTAATACTTTTATAAAAAAATTATTATATAAGCTTTTATTTAATTTTAAGCTATAATAACTATAATATTTTTTAAAGCATGTCTTTAAGTAAGATTTTATTACTTATTTAAATATTAAAAAAGCCTTAAAGTTTACTATAATTTATATAAAGTAAAGCTATAATTAAAAATATAAGCTTATAAAAATAAATATTAAAGACCTAGCCTATATTTACTTATATAAAGACTATACCTTACTATATATATAGTCTTTATATAAATTTACCTGCTAGTTTACTAGACTATTCCTAGTAATTAAATAAATTGGCTATTTAGCATACTATTTTAAAGACCTACCTACTAAATAAAATATTTATCTAGTATTTTTTATTACCTAACTTAAGCTAGTACCTATTAATAAAATTAAGCAAGCTTTTAATCTTACTTGCTTTAATAATCCCTTTAGTTAGTAACCTTTTAAATTTTTAGCTATTATTAATAAAGCTAATAAAAAGGTTTAGGAAGTTAATTAAATAATAGGGAAATACTAGATTTAAGTTGGCTAAACCTAGAAGCTGGTTTTATAATACCTAATTTATTAGTATAGGTATTTTTTTAACTATAATAAATAGGTCCATGCTAATAATATCCAGGCCAATAAAGTAATTAAGGAATTTAAGGATAAGCAAGCTAATAAAGTTATGGAATAATAGCCTGTATTTAATATTTTTATTAAGGATAATATTATTTCTTTTATTTATGGCACTATTACAGGTTTTACCAGTTTTATAGAACTTTAATATTATTTACTATTTCTTTCTTAGATATTAGTCAGTTCCAGAGCTTAGCTTTTAGTTCCTGGTTTTAATAGCCTGAATAGAACAACAACTTCATCAGAATCCATAAATCAACGCCTTGTGTTTGATACTTAGCTAATAATAATAAATAGATATAGGATACTACTAGGTTTAAAGATATACTTAGGGAGTATAAGATTTAAAACTAAACTTAAGTTATTAAATAGAATGCCAAGCATGGTATTAATCTCCTGGTATACTTTCTATAACTAATATTATTATTACTTTCTTTATTGTTTTCTTGCTCCTTTCTGCCACAAGGATGTGGAACCTTTTTATTAACCTTATTATAAAGGGCAGGTCTTTATCTATACTTGCAATTACTTGCAGGTTATTGTCACCCTATAATATTTATTATCTAGGAGCTTAGTTATTAGCAAGTGAGCTTTCTTGCCCGTGATAGCTAACCTGAATACAACAGCAATAACCTTCACAACAAAACTGACCTCTGCGAGTAACAGCAAGCCTGGGCTTATAACTTACTAAAGAGTTATATAAAAATATAAATAGAAGTCTTATTTTATTATTTAAATTAAAAAAAACTATAATATAATTAAATGTTTAATATAACCTCTAAGTAAAATAATAGTGGTTCCACTTCTAGGGCTTGTAGCCCTATCCTGTTGCCTCAGGCAACACCATAACAACATTGCTTAGGCACCCGCCGTAGCCACCTCAGGCATTGCCATTCTGCACCACCTAGTGCCTGAGGCAACTAAGAATACCAATGTCTGGCAGGCACTTCAAGTGGACAAAAGATTTCTAAACAACCTGAGTATTTGCCATCACCTCCTATTATTGTACAGACTACGCCCATCCTTTAAAGCACATACTCTGTACATGCTGTTTTGAGGAGGCTTCATGGCTAAGGCTACACATGGCAAGCTTTAAAAACAATTCCTCGAGCATATCAGCCAACAGTAAGTGTTTCAAATTTGCTCGTCTTCACATGCCAATACTGTGCCCTCACTATATAGTTTGTGTTCCAGGGCCTTTATTTTTCCCCTAGCAGGCAACATTCAAGCAAACAGAGCTCCCTTGTGCCCAAGGTCAACTCCTACAATGGCCCGTTTCAGCAAAACAAAAGCACGAAAGGCTAGCAAGAATCCACACACAGGTTTGTAATGATCCTAGCACAGAAGCTATTCTGACAACTAATTGCAACAAGTTACAAAACCAGGCCATTTCTCAATGCAGGATGAAGCTCGACACACTGAAGGCCGTAATCTCTGGCGCTCGAATGCTCAGCTTCGTCACCAAGCTGTCCAATTTGTGAGCGCTGGTACCCTCGAGCGAGAAAAGGACGAGGGAGCTCGCACAGTGCACCAGAACTCTGCCCGCGAGGCCTTATTAGAACAAGAAGCAAAAGTCACCGTCGAGAACGTAGACTTACAGACCACAAACAACTGTTCGCAGACCCTGACTGATTTGGACGCAACCGCTGGAGTCGATACACTCCCAAGCAGTGCAATGCTTCCTACGAGGTCACGCTCCTTGACGGCTGATTCTTCAAGCGAGGATGAGATTGTATTCCGAGGCAGACGGTTTCAACCAACATCGGCTCAGAATGACGGCCACGATATTACCATCCATGGTGGCTTGCAAGAAGCGGATGAGGCTGAATCTTTAACATGTTCACAGCTGCTAGCTGATCCAGCAGAAGAGTTGGCAGATAGTGCGTCATTTATCTCGGTCAACGGGAACACATCTCGTACACGGCCAGACAGAAGCGGCGCAATACGTCAGGAGCTTTCCGACGAGGATGACATTCTGGCTGACTATATCGCACATATAGAGGACGATAGTTCGAATGATACCTCATCATCCGATGAGGGGACTGCAGACAATGAATTGGCCGCAGAAGGTCATCCGGGTAATCCCACACGCTTCCAGGGAATTGAGAATGCCGATTTCGACATCCCCGACGTCTTGTCGGCAGAGGAACCTGAGGACGGGTCTGATAATGTATTATCTGGCCGTCCACAGTTTGCCAGAAAACCGCCAGACCAAACTATGTTTGCCTCAGCCGCTGCTTTTGCTGATGCACTGGAACAAGACCCTTATTATGGGTTTGATATCATGGATTTCAGTCGATCAAGCTTGAGGAAAAAGAAGAAGAAACACGGCCTCGTTGACTTCGGCGGTATTGATTCCGAGCTGGAGGATGAATTAATCAGCGCATGGGACAAGGACCGGTCAAAAAAGAAGTCAAAGAAGAAAGAAAGGGAGGAGCTCCGTGCTCAAGGGCTTCTGGGACGACGCAAAAATGATCCAGATCTAAAGATAAAATACGCCGATGGGATAGGTATCGAGGATTTGAAAGCTGAAATACGCCTGTTTCTACTGTCATCGAAGAACAGGTATGATCCCCATCCTCGAAAGAATACATTGACTGAGCTAAATCAATTTCGTTCCTACAGCTTGTCCCTCCCACCGATGACGAAACACCGCCGAATACTTATCCATGACATGGCGCATGCTTTGCGCCTAACTTCCCAGTCTCGGGGAAAAGGCTCTTCTCGCTTTCCCGTTCTATCGAAAACGTCAAGGACCCCGAAGCACACGCAGAAAACAATCTCACAGATTGACCGGCTATTCTCAAAAGAAAGATTTAGTCCTCGCGCGTTGAAGGGCTGGGACAACCCAGGCGATCGCTCAACTAAAAAGAGGAGTGACCCGACAAACGTTTCTTATATGGACGGTGATGTCGTCGGCGCTTCAGCACCCGAGATAGGTGCCGGAAACAAAGGAAGGGCAATGCTGGAAAAGATGGGCTGGAGTACAGGGACGGCTCTCGGAGCGACCAATAACAAGGGTATCCTCCTGCCAGTTGCTCATGTTGTGAAGAATTCAAAAGCGGGCTTGGGATAAACTTTGACTGGTTCCATCACCACCTAGTTGCCAGTCACAGTGTTAAGTCAAGGCCACAAGACGCGGGATTTGACCTGCCTCACGCCAATGTTATAGACCTGTTTTATGGTAGATAATATCAACGTAACTATTTGCAGGTAGTTGAGTCAAGGCATCCTGTCTCCTAAGCAAGAACTTCGCTCAACCCTTCAATGAATTAGAATCTAGCGCTGTTGGTGGGATTTTATATGGGTGAAAAGTTTATTCCTTGACGGGAAAGATGTACTGCAAATGGTACAAGCAGGAAGCTGAGACTTTTCTGCTGCGAGCTGAGCCTTCCTAACACGCTTCTGCTTTGCCTTGCCAACCTTTATAGGCGCCTGTGGATCTAAATTTGATGCCAGTAAACTTTGAGATATATCATCAATGCCATCAGTGGGAGACTGCGCAGGAGAACCTTCGTGAGTAAGCCTTCGCTCCAGGACTTCTCGAGGAGCATAGTCAACTTCGCCCTCGTCGATGACCAGGTCGTGGGTGTTACGCTCGGTGGCTTGGTCTGAATCGAGGTCACAGTTACCCTCGGTGGCTGATATCTTAGAATCAGCACCTATCTTCAAATCACTTGGTGTTGCATCATCGTTTGGGATTCTGAAAGATTCTCCATCTGGTACAGGCATATCATTGGCGATATCATTTTCGCGGAAAGCATCTTCAGGCCTTTGCGACCCTCCGCTCTCGTCAACGATGTCTCCCAAATTGAGTTCCTCGTGCTGCATCTTCATTTCCCAGCGAAGTTGCTTCACAGCTTTGAGGTGTTTCTTGCTGCGCTCGTGAGCCTGGAATTGATTCTGGCTTTTGAAAGATTTGCGGCATGCGATACACTCGAAATGCTCCATTTCATCCTCGCCATCCTCGCCATCCGTCTCCGAGTCTTGATAATCTCCAGATTTTTCCCAATCTTGTTGGACATGTTCACGTAGTTTTGCTTGGTTGGCGGCCCGAGACCTTGTGGCTTGGGTGGCAGCAGATCGGCGCATGGCGTCACGATGTTGCGACAAGCTATCTTTGTAAGACTTATAGCGGGGGTCACGCTTTTTTGCGAATGCTACGAGCGACCTCACGGCTTCATTGAACTCACGAATCGCCCCATCCCGTAAACGTTTATTTTCTTTTTCCATCAGGCGACGAACTCGACGATCAGGGGCTTCCGAATAGCGATAGACATCTTTCCAAGAGTAAGGCTTCTTTGTTGAGAAGCTTCCCCATACGGCGTAAAAGTCGCGCACAGCCTCGAATGCGTCATCCCGGGAGCCAAAAGACGGGTATTCAATTATATCCATGTTTTCCCAGCGACACGCCATCTCTTCTTCCAGCGCGAGTTGCACGAAAGTCTCACGAAGGCCACCGTAGAATCCATCCAACGAGTCAGTGAAATTCATCTGGGGGCTGAACTTTGAGAACAGCTGGAGAATGTCGGCTGCGGTAGTCATGCGCATATTATAGGAGAAATCTGTCGCCTCACTTCCGCCAGCACCTCCTAAAAAGGCCTCACGATGCGAGTCGTACCATGATCGCTCCTGGGGATCTGATAGAACCTCATAGGCAGCTTGAATCTCCGCAAAAAGGCTTGTCGCCGCTTCAACCCTACCAAAATTCCTGTCGGGATGGAGTTCCAGTGCCTTTCTTCTATAGGCCTTTTTGATCCTGATTGCGAGCATTAGCAGTAGCCTGGAAAAAGTGTAGTATAGGGTTTGGGCGCGAGAAACAAACTCTTCTGGTGATGCATTTCGTTCCACCTCAAGAAGTTCGTAGTAATCCTTTTTGATGGAACCCTTCTCATCTGCATCCTTTGGCCCAGGCTGAGCCGTAGAGTGACCTTGACCCATGGTTTATTAGGCTAGCGCCTCGCTGACCGTAAAACCAGACGAATGCTCGGTCTATAGAGAAGTGTCAAGTGGAAGGAAAATGCGGGGAGTGTCGACTCCGGTGACGATCCCGCAATTGCGCCAAATTATCCCTCCTCCGTAAGTGCCCGGAAGAAATGCAGACATTCGAACACATTCAACGAAATCTCGACCAACGGAATGGTTCTGTCTCTCAGCAGCTTCCCAGAAGAGATACTCTACCATATCCTGTTGTTTTGCGATCCGCCAGACTCCGTTGCAGTTGGATGCGCCGCGCGACGTTTTCTGGGTGTTACCAATGAGCCGCTACTATGGAGGCACTACTGCCGGACTCGATTCAAGTTCTGGGTTAAGGAGCATGAAATGCCGGCGAAGCTCTCAAGCACTATCTCGTTGGTGAATTGGAAGGGGCTTTACATATCGCGGCATCTCGTTGACCGCGCCACTAACCGACTCTTGGATAGCATTCTCACAAGCCAGTCCGGAAGAATAGAGAAGTTTCAATCAGTCATTCGTTTCGGATATGACGCTAAGGATGCTCTTTTGCGCAATCTATATGTTGATTCGTGTACGGAGGACTACCTAGCTAGGAGGTTTGCAATTCCTTTTCCTCCCCGGAGCAAACGTCCTTTCTAATGACGTGGCGAAAGATACTACGCCAACGCGCTTTTAACTAGCCTACATCGCAGTATCGCCATTCCAGAATGGGCTGATCTACGAAATAGTGAGGCAGTATCTCTTGCTAATGCGCTTGGAGCCTTTGATCTTTTCATACCAGAAAGTGGCTTTGGGAGTTTCGATGAGGTACGCACTTTGAGATTTAATACCCAATCATTGTGCTCACCATTCGCTGCAGATTAACTGTAGACTGAACCAGATTGTGTCCAGCCTTCTGCTAGAGTATCCGGATATTTCGAATTTAAGCCCTCGGCAACGGGCTGCTGCCATCGCGACCTATTTGAACACCCATAACATGACCGGCATTGAAGCGGGACGCGAATACCACTCATTGGAGCATAATTTCCTGGGCATCGCATTGAATTGCGCGGGTCATAACTCGCTGCCGTTGATATCTGCAGTGATTTTCTGTCATATCGCGCAGATGCTGGGGTTGAATGCCCGCCCATGCGGGTTTCCTTTACACGTCCATGTCATTGTCATGCCTCCTCCCGGCTTTGATATCGATGGCAATCCAGTCGATATTGCCCAGTCACGAGTTGGCGAACCTATCTACATGGATCCATTTCGTTCTGACTTAGAGACTCCCGTTGCAGATATGCGAACTCAGTTGAACTTTCTAGGGGCATCTCCTATAGAACAAGCCGCCTTCTTAGGCGAGTCTAGGACTTCAGAAATTGTCTTACGGTGCAGTAAGAACATCCTGAATTCAGTTCAACGTATCAGTCGCTTTGCCGGTGGGAACCAGGTACTAGTTGACGTCAGCTGCGCGCGATATGCCGCTCTTTGGTCTTCTCTGTTGCTTTCGAACCCTCTTCGGCCAGCTGAGCTTCGCCACCATCTGCTTTGGCTAATGGAGCTCGTCGCTACCGATTTTCCATCCGATGTTCATCTCGTCGAGCAATATATCGCTTCCATCTTTCGAGGCACAGTGGAATTTGATCACATCATGGAAAGCCTCCACGTTATACAGACAGTTGATGAGATTCCGAAACAGGTGAAGAGGCGACACCCGGAGCATAAGAGAGTGAAATATCATGTTGGGCAAGTCTTCAAGCACCGCCGCTACGACTACATGGCGATCATCACAGGCTGGGATGCAGAATGCGGGGCTGGCGAACAATGGATGAGACGGATGGGAGTCGACCACCTCCAGAGCGGGAGACACCAAAGCTTCTACCATGTGATGTAAGTAGCGTCCTTCCCAGCAGTCTTAACTGCTCCGCTAATGCTATCGTAGCGTGGAGGACAAAAGCGTCCGGTATGTAGCAGAGGAGAACATCCACCTGATAACACCCGCGACCTCGGATCTGCCATCGGCCCTGGTGGCCGTAGCAGGAAAATACTTCAAAAGATGGGACAGTGACTTACGAGAGTTCGTGAGCAATATCCGGGACGAATATCCTGATGACTAAACTGCCATTTTGCAAGGACGAAATCAAGGTCCGACATAGTTTCACAGCATCCACTATCCTTCAAGTTCTTTAGTACACAGTTCGCTGTATCTATCTATCGTGCTCACCTCATCTCAGAATACAATCACCTCATCTCAGAATACAATCGTTGCTCTTTACGCACTGAGAACCAGTCTTGCTTCTGATTCGTTCACCGATGAGCAGATAAGGCGGCTCACACTCAATCAATATTTGACAAAGATTGCGTTACTTGGTGCCATGATTTATGCTAGCAAGACTTCCTTCATTTAGCAATGTTCTATATACGTCCTTAAAACAACACTTCTTCGCCACCAGGGAAAGAAGAAGGAGCTTTGCGGGATATTAAAGAGTATTTGAAAGTTGACACAAATCATGAGCTACTGTTATACTTGGTGACAAGACCCACTAGGTCAACCTAAGTCTGCAATATAATTGCATCGCGGTTTAGGCCCTCTTCAATATGAAAACCGAATACGAGGCGGTAAAGATCATATAGCCACAAATACTGCTCACTTTGGGCCATGAGCTTAACCGCCCGAGCTATATCCATTGCACTTGCCCTGCACGATGGTGGAACCTGCTGTAATACTGGGTCAAAAGCCACCAACGCTCTGTAATGCTTCAGTAGAGCTATTTGCCAGGGTGCAGACCCGAAGGCGTCCGACGAAAGAGACTTGACAAATGATGAGAGAGCCTGTGATTCTTCGGGCTGGAAACCGTTATTCAAAGCTGCTTTCGCGACCAAGACTCTGAGGGCATTGACGTTGGTGTCATTGGAGAGTGTTATCACAGTATTCGTTGACGAGCTTCTCTCCGAGGAATGGGTTCTGCTCGAGATACTTGATGCATTGGAGGACCAGTTCGGGTGTGAGGCCACATTTCGACGCTGGCCAAGCAAGAAAATGTTTTGTATTGGGCCCTCTTCAGGCGAGACAATACCGACATCTTCGAATATTGTTGTTGGTGTCTCCGGGTGTCTCGCGCGAAAGAGGGCCTCTTCAGCACGAGCCAGATTCGACTGTTTAGGTTGCTTCTCGGCTGTGGTGAAAGTTGCCTGGCTTGGCCGTGGTGTTCCCCGATCTGAGTTTCGTGAGCTTCTCTGTGTCCAGCCTTCTCGGAAAATATCGCAAAGTTCCCAGCATGCCTGAACAGCGGAGCCTAACAGTTCCTCGTCCAACTGGCGGCCTTCTTTCTTGTTTTGTCGTATACTGAATAACATTTCGGCCAACGACCAGCAGGCACTCAAGAGAGAGTCAGTCTCTGGTACGCGAGTCCTTTGTTTCATCAACCGATGGCACAGAGTGATATAGAAGTCCAGCGTCCTTTCTCTAAATGCATCCGGAAGATTACGGTCGTGTGTATTATATAAATGATTATTGAGCTCAAAGCTGACTCGAAGAACGGAGTCCGAGATTTCATTGTCCCGAGCCCTGGTTTCGAACAGAGTCTGGCAGAAGTCGCGGCAAAGATCAAGCGTTGGGTTAATTTGAGATGCGTTGTCATCGACCTGGCCTGCATACAGCTGTTGGCATAGTCTCCAGCAGGATTTCCAGGCATCATCCTGAAGCTCGACAGTAAAACTGGCTCGTTCCCGGTGAATTGAACTCAAAGTGGCCAAAGTGTTGCAGAGTGACCAGCATTCAACAAGGGCTGCCTGCAGCGCCATTATCTCAGCGCTACCAGTTGCGAGGTATTCAGTTGTCAACCCAGTCTGGTACGCTGCTTGCTCAGGCACATCATCAGAATATTTGGTGTTGTCGACGCCTTCCGGTATGTCTACTTGACCATTAATACGCTTAATATTAGCCCGGTCGGGGAGCTGTAACTCGCCTTCAAGATTGCTCGAATGGGATCTTCTATCGAGCTCGTCGAAGTCTTGCCTTGTCTGTGCGCGTGGTGTCGCTCTCTCGGACCAATCCTTTGCTGGTTCGATACTGGTGGTTAGCGGAGGGGGTGATATTGGGCTGTTGGTGAATCTCTTGTATCGATCAGCAAAAATGTTCTTATTCACTGAGGAGGCTGAGCCGAAATATACCGTTGCTGTTCGCTCCTCTTCCTTTCCCGGTGTGACCCCTAGGTTGATAGAAGACCCAGCATTCGGGCTTGACCCATTTTTAGGCGCGGCCAAGCTGTCAGAGGACTTCTCCGGATTGAACTCGCTGAATCTAGCAGGCGCATGTATAACAGACTTCGGCTCCTCATCACTCGACCTCGTCCTGGCGTGGCCTGGGCTTGGATTTGTAGTTTGAATCTGTACGGATCAGAAATTGGCAAACGGCGAGACCGAAGGATTAGGGAGGGCTAAGCGACACCCGCGATTATTTTCAAGAACATACCGTCAATTTATCCTGAGGAATATGTGTGAGCGGCATTGACTGGGTCGCGGACTGGGGTATGCTCTCTGTTTCAGATTCATCACCACTGTCGCTCAGCTCGAAAGAATCGCCGTTCGCCACCGACGTTACCAATGGCGGGTGAGGTTTATCTAGTAATCCAGTAACTGGCACCGGGAGGCGCTGCTCAACTGACCTGCGATTATCGATTAGCACATGGATGCGCTCCATACCAAATGAGCGCAGAAGTGTCCTTACATTCTAGAGGAGCCCAAGGTAATCAAGTAAAGACAGGTGCTTGGGATCGATGGATTGCAACCAGGCCTAGAGATAAGACAGTCTGACCGAGTGGGCAGCGGCTACCATATCGTGGTTGTGCTCGGAATAGATGGGCTATAGCACTCAGTTCATCGTGTTATTACCTGTGAGAGCAAGCCAAGGAGCATGGAACAGGCGCGACCAGGATTGGAAGCGAGGGCGACCAGCGTCGAGACGAGAAGAATAAGATGATGTGGACAACATCTTGACGAGGCTATGGAGTGAATGTCCCTTCTTTGAACGGGGGCCACCCACTCCCCGCTCCTCCGAAGCGCGCGGCTGATCGACTGGACTACTAGGATGGACATTGGACCAAGATGCCTCTGTAAGCTGGAGGAGCCACACTAATTGCCTAGCGCCTTGTGCCAGCACACAACACCCCATGATTTGCTCAGCTCAGGGCATCCGTTCACTTTGGCGAAGCCGAGCTGCCGTGTCCAGCAAATGGGATCACTCCTGGCTCTTTGCGGCGCAGTCTCATCGTGACCTGGGGGTTGTGGTTACGACTTGTAACCAACACCAGGGTAGACCACATTTTCAGCCACTGGCCATAAGCGTTTGCCGCGCCTACATCTCATTGCAGGCTAGACGCCCCTGTTCTACGCCACATGTTGATGGAATCCAGATCTCTAAATTAAGTCTTCTCTAGACAGGTATTGACAGGGCGCTAAACCAACTAGGCGGAGAGTGCCTTGACAAGATCACGGAATATAGTGCGCGACGGAGGTAGAACAAAAGGAGGGGTATCGCCAAAGACGCCAGCCAGCCCGTTCCTTTCCCACGGCTGTGCATTGGAACCGGCCACTATTGCTGATGTCGACTGGTCAACCTTCGTACCCGTTGTCTGGTGACCAAACAATCCCTCGAGCCCAGAGTCCGGATATTGAACCAGTTCGCCAGTGTTATTGGTACGTGGGATTTTGTTTGCACAGCCGACTTGTAGAACGTTGGCCCCAGAATCTACAACAACATATTCAGCGGTCCGGGTGCTCGAAAGCAACTTCACAGGCTCCTTTGCCAATTTGAAACGGGCAAGCAAAGCAATGGAGCCTATGTCGTACACTCGTACCATATAGCCGGATCTGCGAGACTTTTTCGATGTATGTTTCTTCTGCAAGTTTCTTGAAGCCACTGCGAAGGTCTGTGTTCTGGGGTTGACGGCGAGTAGACATGGTCCGCTATCACCATCGGATTGCGGTCCTATTGAGTCTGTCAGCCGCACAGTATCGTTGACCGCATCCCATATGGAGACTGATCGCTCTGTAGCAATAAGCAAATTACAGCCCAGGAACGATGTCGCACTAATATGTCCGATGCTAACTCCGACTTTTCTGTATTTGACACTGCAGGTCCGCACATCAATAAGGATGCTTAGTCCCGGACTTGTTGTCGTTGGCTGTAATGACGCTGCGAGAACCGACCCATCTCCAGAGAAGCATACTGAAGCTGACTCCAAGCGAGCAGAACTGGCATCGCATGTTTTATAATGCCCCTTCAAGTCGAGAGTGTTCCGGCACTTCCAAGTCTCAGGTGTCTGATTCTCTTCCTTCGTCAAGAAACGGCGCTGTCTAACAATGGGCCGCCAGAGACGTAGCAGGCCATCGGTGCCGATTGTCGCAAACTCTTGACTGTTGGGTCGTGAAGCGATATCCAATACAGGCGAGTTGATATTGTCTAAAAGATGTGGACTGTCAATGCGGGTGATTAATTGCCAGAGTGCAGATGGTTCGTTCCAGCGCCAGAATTTTAGGTAAGTCTCTTGACGAGCGGAACCAGCACAGGAGTTTAGATCGAGAGCCGCCACATCATCGGAATAAGGGCTCCAGGTGTCGACGGTAGCCATCCAGTTTCCGTCGTCGGAGACGCTCAGATGCTGAACATCCGGGGTGAGTATCCGAGTCCCGTCAGGGCTGATATTGAGTGTCGTAGCATTGGTACGTGCAAGGGCTTGGCGCGATATGTGGCTGCCCGAATGGATATCGTAGATCTGAAGAACGGGTGCGCTTGGTGACGTAGCGCCGTCTTTAGTGAGGCTGTGAGCACTTGGCACCGTTATCAGGAGTTGATCAGGATTTTGCGGATGCAAGATAGCTGTGACCTCTCCACTAGAATAGCCACCTCTTGCGCATGATTGGCCAGCAGATTTGCCAGACTTCGCGCACAGTTGTAGACTGATTATAGTGGCCAAGGGCTGCAGCTCTCGTGCTGACAAAACAACAGCCCGGTTGTCAGCCAACTTTACAGCATATGAGTTTCCAGTCCCGGAGACGACTATATTGCATATAGGAGAGGATAAATGGGGGAGAAACTGCTTCCGGCCAGTATCTAGTTGCCACAGCACCATGACTGATTCGTGGCCTCCGGAAAGAACATAATTCCCTGGGATCTCAATTAGCAATATTCAATCATCAGTTCGAGAGGAAATGACAGACCGTCTGTTGACCAGCGAACAGCTGTGACAGGATTCCGGTGCCAGTGCAAACGCCTAGGGGATGGCTTTTTGTCTTCACCCCGTCCGCTTCGGGTGTCGAGAAAACTAGAAGCATCATGGTATACTAGCACAGAACCATCCGTCCCCCCCAACGCGATATCGAAGTCAGGTACCTTTCTTGACACTGACTGGTCTCGCAGACTAGCTCTGATGTCAATGCAAGTGATAGTAGTAGCTAGCTTTATTTCTCTCCACGAGTATATTGGCGTGTCCGCGTCATGATTGGAAGACAGTCCACCGAAGAAGATACGCGCGCCTCCAAAGGCGACAATTGCTTGACCGCTGTCTAGGACTCTAAAACCATCGATTTTGATATTGGTGTCGAGTACGACGGTACTCTCAAGTTTCTCACCATTCAGCGAAGTGGTAGAGAGGAACCTCTTACCGTCCTTGCGCTCCTGCAGAGAGAATAAAATATTCCGCGCATCAGCCTCACCGCTTGTGCATGGTCTACACACCAAGTCAGCCGAAATTGTCTTGTGCGTAGTCGTCCAATGCGCAAGCTGCTTGTTCGAGGACCAGTCCCACTCGCTCACCGATCCTGACAGGGTAAAGATATATAGGCGCTCGTGGTTGACATTAGAAAGTCGGTAGCCGATGATGCTGCCACCAGGGCCGACCTCTAGGACACGAAATATACGCGAAGTCGCGATCGAGTAGATATGAATTGCTGTGTCAAGACCCAGAATGATGTATCTAGAGACGGACAAATTAGGGCCGATGTTATGGAAAACACAACTTGAGTACTTACTGCTCGTCGGGTGTCAAAACAGGATCAATATCAGAGAATTGCCCGGCGAGATTACGGGTTATAGACCAGGGACTAGACGGCGAGTTCGCACCCTGATCGATGGCACTCAAGGCGAGCTGAATCGAAGTGCCGGGAGTATCGTAGGCAATAGATTTCTGTGAGACCTCCGAAGAATTCTGAGTCTTCGAATTTCCATTCCCGGCGTGATCTTCACCTGCAGAGGTTCGGCGACGCTTCGTCCTCTCTTTTTTGACCTGGGTGTTGTCGAGCGCTGCGTCGCTTGCCCGTGACCGTTTCGCAAGTCGGGCCGGACTCGGTTGTTCTTTCGCCGGCATGAAGATGAGCGACTGGGCGATTCTGCGCCGCGTAAGTGTACCTTGTCAAGACGACTGCCACTTAGGCAAAGAGGATCACCAATGTCGAACGGTCGAACAATCTCGTAACGTCAACTAAAAAAATCTCTCTGCTGTTTCCACATCCGATTCTTACTGGGCAGAAGCCGGAAGCTAGTTCAAATCTGGCTAGTGTCGTTCCAAAGGCGGATTTCTTGGGGAAAGAGCAGCCACCGCCTGCCAAAAGGGCTAACGACTTGGAGATCTGAAAAATGTTGGTCGCCCGTCTGCCGCATTGTTAGACCTCATTCAAATCCCTCTCAAAAACCGCCTTCACGACCACCGACGCTAGATACAAACGGAGAATCAACCGCAGTTTTCTGAACTTCTACCTATTTGCGTCTCCTTTAGCATATCTAACGATCCCGACGTTTCCTCCGCATACTTCGACCTAACATCGCGGGCTATACTGTATCAAACAGTAAAGAGCGGCCAGTGAACAGCCTATTTTTTTGCAACTCTCAAGTGTCGGCGCGATGATTATTCCAGTACGATGCTTCTCATGCGGCAAGGTATTTGAGATGGGTTCTGTGCTAGTTACTCAATATAATAACATGTGTTTTGCCCGCAACAGGTTGTCGGAGATCTTTGGGAGCGTTATTTGCAGCTTCTCGACGAGGGTATTCCAGATGGGTAAGTATAGTGCAATCTGCTATGCGCAGCATGAAATTCTAACTTCTGCGCTTCCCAGAGATGCTATGGATCAACTTGGGTGCAAGCGGTACTGTTGCCGACGAATGATCATGACGCACGTTGATCTGATCGAGAAACTCCTTCGGTAAGAGCGATTGTATTGCATCATGAGAAATGTTAGGACTGACAAGTTCATTAGATACAATCCCACCGAGAGAGATCGCGCCAAAGCTCAAGTATAAGTGCCCAGTTACCACTTATCCCTACTTTTACCGCACACGTTCTTTGTTTCGCGGAAAGGCAAAAAAGCTGATAAAGGGCAATTTGTTCGCTTTTCACGATGCTGCGCTGTCTGGCAGCTTGACGGGGCTACTGATTAACGAAAAGTTAGCGAACATTCATTATACCCCTACTACATTCTGTTCCGTCTAAGAAATGGCAACAGCTACGATTTATGATGCCTATTGGTCTTAAACCAGTGTATATTAGTTGATCTCATCTGACGGTCGAGGGCAAGTAATGCGAGGTAGTAACTGCTACCAGGCAATAACCGAGCTAACAAGGAACATCATATCAAACGACGGTCATGCTTGGCTTAAGCAGACCGCGAATGATGCCTTTCTTCCTTGTAAATGACTTAGGTATCCATATAACTCATGGTCGTTATCTACCACAAATGTTATGGCATCCCCGTTCTCGTCGCCGTCGAATGCCTCAATTTTCACAACCACAGAGTCGGGGAATTTGACAGAAACCAGTTGCTGTAGTTCGGTGATTGACCTGGTCGACAATTTCTCAACCCAGGGTTTACAGTCCGTATGCATTTCGCTCTCAGGGCTAATGGTGATGTAGACTGTGATGGACATAACAGACGAGTCTAACATTGGGTCCACATATCCAAACGTGCCACTGACATCAGTGAACGACGTGTCATTGGCTGCTTGTAGCAGCGAGGGGTCAATTTGCATATCACCCAAGTCATTGCCAGTGATAGGCGCACTGGCAAGAGCTTGTGAAGCAAGCGTGCTGATTCCATTTGAGATGTCATTGTCAAATGGGGCGGCCGCATCAGGCGTGCCTGCGCCAGGAATGCGAAACTGAGCCCGAGTGGGCTGTCGCCTACGTGACGGATCTCTTTTAGTTTGGTCATCACGGAGCCGTTTCATGACGTCGCGACACAGAACTTCCAGCGCTCTCAGCTTCGTAGCATGCGCGGGGTCTGACTCCCCCGGGGCCAGAATGCGTTGCAGCAGCTCTGACCCACGGATCCATTGCTCCTTGAGCTGCTTCCAATGCTCATCGCCGGCTTCCAGTTTACTTGTGAAATGATCGTTCTTGAGAGTATTGTAGAAGGCGTTGCGTATTTGGCGGCTCTCTTCTGGGTTAATTTCAAGCGTATTCTTAGCTTCGGCGATGGTCATGCGTCGTTCGAGAGTCCTCATGCGCTTGGTTACGTCGGTGCACACAACATCAAGAGCAAGAGATTTAGCCTCAAGCTGGTTCGGGTCCTCCCAGAAGACACGCTGAAGATGCTCGGATTCTTGTATTAACGTGTTTTTTGCCTCTTGCCATTTCTCAGGACCGGCAATTGTTTTTTTGATGAATCCTGCCTTCTCGCAGATGCTTTGAAACTGGTCTCTGATTTGACGGTATCCGGCATTATCGAGACTGAGGTACTTCTTGCTTTCGTCGATTGTGGTCTCAGAGGGGAAACGTGGCGGACCAGGAGGGTCCGCCGGTAACCCAGCCCATCCCCTCGTGCGTCGTCGACGCTTCCTCGCAGCCCAACGCTCTGCACTTTCTGCTTTCAAGCGATCGAGCCGCTCCTTGCGTTTGGCGACAACCTCGGGCGATAAGCCGGGCGACGAACCAGGTTGAGCTGCTACATCAGGCTGAACGGCCTCCGTGTCGTTATAGGGCTCAGGGCTCTGGTATACTTCTTGCTGCAATGCTAGCAGACCATCCTCTTCTGATAGTTGAGCCGAGCTCGGCGTAACTTGCTGTGCTTTCGTCCCATTGGGAACCCGGAGTAACCAACGATTCTTTGCTCGCACACGCATTAACTCACGCTCTTTGATTTGAAACCCTTCCTCATTGAGGACTCGAAGCATGTCTCGCTGGCTGGTGTTTGTCTCCCAAAGCTGCTTGACCCGGGTAACAAGTTGCAAGTTCTTGTGCGCGGGATTCTGCTTCGAAGGAAAACCCCATCGTTTGAATTGAGTTTGGAACGCTCGTTTGCTACAGAGACCTTTTGGTGAGTGTTTTGAATGAGGAAGCCAAGTTTTGAATGTGAATGGTAAAGCACCTTGGAGAGAATTGATAAACATTTCTCATATACTCCATAATTTCCTCCAAAGCTTTCCGTTCTTTGATATACATTTGATAACATATTTCTCGTTTCCCATCCCAATCGTAAACCATGATGAGCAACACTCCCTCCAATATGGAGGTGCGTTCTGGGGTCAACCCAGCTCGTCCCCCACCGAGAGAATGGTTGTATGGTTGTAAACCAACGTGAGTGTGGAGTACCCGCAAGGCGTATGTTGTCGCTCCTGTACACCGTAGTAGTTGCAGTTGTTTGTTTGCTATAAGTGCAAGTCTGGCACGCCGTAGTAGTGGAAAGGAAATGAGGGCCCACGAAAACGGCACACCTTTCCTCGACTAAGCACGTGACTGCCTCACGCTCGCCAACAACTACGTAGATGGTAGGTTTAGTGATGCCTGGTGTGCATAAGGTAATCATCTATCATGACGGGAACTTCTAGTTCATTTACCGAAAAAGAAAAAGACATATGTAC
The DNA here is from genome assembly GCF_047715825.1 of Aspergillus stella-maris. Lineage (NCBI taxonomy): Eukaryota > Fungi > Ascomycota > Eurotiomycetes > Eurotiales > Aspergillaceae > Aspergillus > Aspergillus stella-maris. The sequence continues at coordinate 67,453 of NW_027396895.1, read as the reverse complement.
TAGATAGGATGGCGGCCCTGACTCATATACAATGTCCATATGGGCCTCCAAGCGATACCGGTCCGAAAAATCGGTCTATATACAGCAAGATATTGATTATAGATGAACCTGGCCTCAGCTCACACTGCGCACTCTTCTCCTGAATTTAAATATCCTGGTGCGTAACCACGTGAGGAAAAGCATCCATGTGCTTTTTGACTGAGATTTCCAAGTTTCGGGCTTTGTTTGTGATTGTGTTGGATGTGATCGATGAGCAGGTTCAAGAGGGTTATAGTCGAGAGTCTTTTCTTGTATATCCCCACCATTTATTGACGTCCGCTGATTATGCTTTCCTTTTCGCTTGAGCTGCTTTTCCTCTGCTCGGATTCGTTGTTCTTCGAATTTCCGATTCTTGGCTGCCTCTTTCTCTTCAAAAGCTTGACGTGCTGCTTGAACCGTGGCTGCCCGAGACACAGGATCCATGCTCGTCCGTGTTCTGGAGCGGAATACAAAATCCAGAGATGACCTAGACGTCGGAGATGTTGCGTCTAATGTGCTAGTATTGTCGCGCGAGTAACCGAAAGATGCACGACCCGTTACATTTGTCTGAGAGGCACCAGGTAAGGGCGAAGATGAACTGTCCGGGAGATGTAGCGACAAGCGTGGCCTGGAAACCGAAGAGGCAGGCATGTAATGGTTCTCAAGCTCGGATTTCGACTGAGTCCAAAGATCACCTTCTGAAGCTTCCCCTCTTTGAGAACTATCACTCTCAAAGTAAGAATTTTGACGGGAATGGGGGATCAATGGAGGTGTATATGCGCGAGGTCCGCGGCGCATTGGATGCACATATTGCGATCCTGGCCTGCCCATACTGGAGCTGCTGGCCGTGGAGAGTTGAGAAGTCCCGCTTGTAGATCGACGATGCAAGTCGGATAGCTTCCTTCTCGTTGGGAAATTCGTGTACAAGTCATGCTGGACACTGTCCCTGTCGTGGCTTGTGTAAATCCCTAGCCCCTCTTGTTCAAACGAGGATCGCGAGAGATCGATTGAGGTAGAGGGCGAACCGTCTCGCGAAGCTCTTTTGAGCAAAGGTTTAATTTGTACTTTGGCAATATGCTTCCCAGAAGAGTTGTCCATCTTTAGAGAAGACATGTCTCGCATGAATGAACCCCTTGATTGGCTCAAAAGACGAAACCGTTTCCCGAACGTCTTCGTGGATAACTGTCTGGTGCGGCGTCAATCCAGTATTGCGCTGCCACTCAAGGACCGGAGTGGTATTCTTGGAGCAAAACAAAGCCGATACGATTATTGCAATTCGGGCGGAAAGCACATTTACTTGAGGGAATCGCAAAGCCCGATAGGCAAAAGTACCACGGAAGTGGGTTCAGATAGAGTGTGAGAGAGCGCTTCAAAAGTAAATCGGTACAGACTTTCTCAGATCGGTTGAATCGGATTTTCAAGCAGGTATTCGTGTGCCATAGGATTGTGACCCCGTCGTCCCCTCACCTCCCCTCTTATCGTTCCAGAAACTGCGAGGAACGATATAATCTAACAATGAACCGTCAGATGCATGATTTCGTTGTCGTGAATCGAGGATGCAAAGCGTGGAGTAACTCGACGATAAGCACTCGACCGAGCGGTTCAAATAGCGATGTATCAGGGATCGAACTGCGCGAGTCGCATTACCGGGGACGACGCGAACCGACGGGCTATACAAAGCAAGAGGATAACAATAGTAGTATGTAGAGAAGCCCGTCGTCAACCAGCGAATGCGCAGAGAGGCTGGAGATGTGGGCTGACCTTTTGGGAGGAAGACAGCGGCGGTGAGATCGCCATTAAATAGTATCTGGGCTGGGGGCGGCTAGACTGCGACAGGACCTTGGACTACGACGCTATCTCGACGAATGCGGAGAAATTTGGCGGCGTGACCAACCTTCTTGAACCGGCACTTCCGAACAGCCAATTCGCTCTTATCTTTCCCGCGATGCGTCTTCGTCCTGCACGATATCTGCGCTCCTCCACAGTCCAGAGTCCAGCCTGCCGTGGTCGCATATCCTACTACCCACACTACTAGGTACTGCTGTACAGTCTACGACTTTGTTGTAGAATACTTCTATAACGTGCATCAGATTATGGACATGACAACCCCTTGTTGCATGAAGACAAAACCCAAGCACAGGAAAGTCTGGGTATGACTCCACTGCAGACAACCTCGGAAGTCTGCGGGCTGCTTCTTCAGTGTTCACCGACACCGACTTGTCCACCAGGGCCACCACACTAACTCTGAACGGAGTTCTGTTGTCAAAACAAACACGCTCGACGGTCTTCATTACTGTTTAGTACCTAGATAGCTCTCAACGACCTTGTCTCATTGTGTATTTGAGCGGCAACTTTACAAGGTATGTTGCCCAATGCACAAGCTAAAACACAAACGATAAGGGGCTTGAGCAGCAGCTCAATTCAATAATATGACTGGATGGTAGACTGCTGCACATCTTCCCCATTCTACGTCTACGCCAAGTGGCAAGTGCCAATCGGATTTTCAGCAAGCTTGCAAACTGCTGCAGTTGGTGCAGCAGGACGAATCACCCCCACCCAGGCTGAGATGCGCACCACTTCCGTTGTTGCTCTTCCTACGTAGCTGATGGCGGGGCAGCCCAATCGCCCCTCCTCCTGTTTCAGGACCCCTCTGTCAATGATATAATAATATTATTCCGGTCTTTCTTGTCCTCTCCTGTTCTTTAAACCATCATCAGCCCGGCAAACACATCATCGAGATTCATCACTTATAGAGTTGTCGCGTTCGCTTGACGTAACAAAAGGCCCTCGACACTTCTCTACTTGCTCAGACTGCCTCTCTGAGACTTTCAGAAGCCATGGGCGTCTCTTTTCAATACCTGGGCATCCTGCTTGTCGTTCTATTGGCGTTTGCGGGACAAGCACATGCTTTTGGTGCTGGAAACATTGCCTCAATCTCCAAGATTGAAGGCCAGAATTGGCGCCACGGAGATATCGAGGATGCACTCCTTAGTTTGTTCTTGGCTCGCGTTGCCGGTGGTCGGAAGTTCAGCAAGCTTGACGTCCAGCGCGTCTACTTTGGAAACTGGCTTCGAGACTACAGCCAGGCTGTTGACGTTGGCACCGTGAAATATGTCAGTGCTGAAGCTATCCGGATTCTTCTCTGGGTTCTTGGATTCTTGAGCTTTGGGTAAGATGCCACTGATGAGACCCTACCATTAAAGCCTCTCTGACAGCATCAAGGTATGGCACCAAGGAATTTGAGGTCACGACTGAACGTCTTGGGTGCTACCAGCCCACTGAACACATTGACAATCCTCTTGGATATGCTGAAGGCGAGGACGCTCGCGACTATGACCGACGTCTTAGAGGCCCTGTCGATGAAGAGCGTGAACTCGCTATTGATCCCAGAACGGGTGGGTATCTAAACTGGACGACTGTTTTCCTTACTGACATTGCTGGTCGTTGCAATAGGTCTCAAGAACTACATCGCCAATGAGCATATCGATATCGCAACCTCCGCTGCCCTTGTACGACGAATTTTCCGCCGATCAGTAGAATTGGGACGGAGATACGCGAGATCAGGAAATGATGAAGACTTGCATGAAGCTCTTCGTCTTCTCGGGACCGGATTGCATTGCCTTGAGGACTATGCTGCCCATTCCAACTATGTTGAACTGAGTCTCATTGAGCTGGGTGAATCGGAGGTGTTCCCTCATGTTGGTCGTGATACCCAGGTTGAGATTCAAGGTGCTTCAAATGCTGTTTACCCCATCGTGACAGGGACCTTTGGTGGTGTGGACTTTTTCCACTCGGTGCTCGGCGAGATTTCTGATAAGGCGACACAGTCCGAGGTCCAGGAACTCGAAGGTGTCATCAATGAATCCCAGAGCGGCTCGCCGTCCGACAGTTTTCTCCAGGATCTTCTGAGTAAAATCCCCGATGGATTGATCGGCAACAGTGACGAGAAAGTTGGTAGGATGGATGAACTCAAAGCCGAGTCAAACAATGCGCGAGAGAGGAACGAGAACGTTACACCCCGCGAACCAGAGGAGTGGGCGAACTACCTAGGCGATGTCCAGAAACAAATCTACCCGGTTCTTGAATGGCATGACGACCTGCTCAAATCAATCAACGAGGCGATCGAAAAGATCCCCGTCCTACCGGATTTGATCGAGCAGGTGTCGGAACAAATTTCGATGGCTGTCTTCTCGATCCTCGCCCCATATGTACTGCCCATATTAAAACAAGTCAAGTCTGAGCTACAGACAGGATCTTCTGAAGTCATCCAGAGCAGCAGGGAACAACAGCACGTTGTCTTCAACGATGATTCCTGTAGCGACCCGACCCACTCCATGCTCTCCAAAGATCACTTCTCCAACGTTCTGAACGAACCAGCTGGCCGCGTTGCTTCCCAGGTTGTTAAGTGGACGGTACCGCAGTTGATGGAACTCTGGGATGACGAGGATGCTGATATTAGGAGGACTCTGGATCGAATTGTTGACGGTGTGTTCCATCATCCGGCCCTGTGTCACGGCGGAAGGGATGGCTCTGAAGACATTCGTCGAACTATGTTTGACACTGTGAGAGAATGGTGGGAAGGAAAGTCGAGCCGAGAACTCGAAAGTTTGCGTGAGCAGCTATCCCGTGAAGGCGTTCAAGAAGGAAAGAACCACAAGGAGGGTGTTCATGACTCGGGACACGGCTGCGGAAAGCCCCTTACCGTACACAAGGGCGGCTCGCATGGTTCCAGCCAAGGCAGCAAGCCCAACATCGGGGGCATTGAAAAGATTGCCTCGGAGGCTGCTGGTGGCGGAGCTCTTGGTGGCCTAGTCGGTGGGCTCGTAAGCGGTGTCGGATCGATGTTACTTAACGAGGGTTCGAAGAGCGATTCCCAGGGAGAAGGTTATAGCCGCAGCTATGAAAGGCGGGAGCCTCAGTATGAAGAGCGCTACGAAGAGCGGCACTACTCATCTCGACGCACTGAAGGCTCTGACGATGAGCGCGAGAAGCGAGAACGCCACCACCATAAGGACGACAGCCGAGAGCGCCGCGGCTCAGGAAAAGAAAGCGATGACTCTGATGATGAGAGAAAGCGACAAAAGCACCACCGCAGGCATTCCAGCAAGCATCGTAGCCGTGAGCGTTCCAAGGACCGTAGCAGTGGTTCCGAAGATGAACGCAGGCACGACTACCAGTATACCAGGCGCGAGAATGCATATGACGATGGCCGAACTGGATACGTTCAAGAAACCTCAGAGTACAGGACTGAGAGCGGTGGTTATCGAGCCGAGTTCACCGAGTCGACCTATAGCTCTGAGGGTCGCTCATTGAGCCGATACGAGCAAGGATATGGCCAGGACAGCAGGCCCACGCAGTAAGTCAACATGGATACTCGATATCATCACAGCGTCGAGCACTAAGCTGATAATTCGGCAGGGGCTATTCTTTCGGATATGGGGAGACTCAACAAGGATACGGTGGATCCAGTGGAAATGGCGGCCGTGAGGAATTCGGCTCTCGTGATGAGTATGGATCTCGCAACGAATACGGTTCCGAACGGAGAGGTGACAACGAATACTCCTCTCGCGATGACCATGGTTCTCGCCAGTACGGCGGCTCTGGAGATGAGTATGGGTCTCGGGGTGATTACGCATCCCGAACTGAATACAGATCCCAGGGAGCATATGGATCCCAGGGAGAAGAAGGCTCCCAGGGCGGCTACGGATCTCAAGGCGGATATGGAGAGGGTGGCTATGAGTCCCGGGGTGGATACGGCTCTCGCGACGAATATCCCCCCCAGAGTGAATACGGGCAGGGTTATGGCGGATACTCGCAAGGCGGGTACGGCGAGCGCCGTGACGACAGGGGATATGGATATTAAGTTCCGCCGGTTAGCGTGCACGACTATATCTAGTCCTCCTATGCTGAGCTCTGAAGCTCGCGGGAGAATGCAGAGTTTACGAATGAATTGATTTCCAAATCTGAGTAATTTCATCACAATCACCACTCCTTCATCTCTCCAGGCTTCGGTGCCTCGACTCGAACCACCTTGTCACAATTGAGCAGACAAAGGGGATCGAGAGCCAGTTTTAACTGTAAAAGAGATCATCATCAGCGCTACTCGTTGTAGAGGACAAAGTTACTCACCCGCCTCATGACATCCACTGCAGCCTCGCCGACCTCATGCTGGAGGTAATCTCGCTTGATGAGACCGACACCATGCTCACCCGTCACTGTGCCTTCCATCTCAACAGCCCGTTTCACCATACGATGAACGACGCCCTCAGCGGTCTTCTTCTCTGCCTCATTCCACAAGATGATTGCTATCGACCGTTAGACGCATATAATGCACACACAAAGATCACATACCGTGGAAATTACCGTCCCCAACGTGACCGCAAATGCCGGCCAATAGTCCGCTCTGCGTCATATCTTGCTTAGTGGCTTCAATGATATCAGGCAGTCTGCTCATGGGGACTGCTACATCGGTAGTCCACACGTGGTCCTCGGGCCCTCGTCTCATCGCCATGACACTCCACAGTGCCTCCTTGCGGGCGCTCCAAAGCGAGCGCATCTCTTCATCGCCGCGGGCGAACTCAAATGATTTGGCCTGTGTCGATGAAGCAAGCTTCTGGACTAAACCTATTTGTTCCTTAACGCCGTTGGGCGTTCCCGTGAACTTGAAGAAGATGGTAGGTGCTTCCTTCCATTGCCGTGCTGTAGTTCCACTTGCGTTGATGCACTTCATTTGCACATCATCTAGGATCTCTACACCGGCAACGAGAATTCCTTCCTCTACAACTCGAGTAACGCACTGGGCTGCACTGTGAATTGAGGGGAAACTTGCAACAGCGACATTTTGGCTCTTGGGCTTAACTGTCAACTTGAGTGTAGCTTCAGTGACCAGCCCGAGGGTGCCCTCGCTACCAATGAACATCCGTGTCAAGTCGTAACCAGCGCTCGACTTTCGCGGGCGCTGCTTCGTCTTGATAACTGTGCCATCTGCAAGAACAACAGTGAGGGAGAGGACCCACTCCCGCATAGTTCCATATCTGTAGGCATTTGTGCCCGAGCAGCCAGTGCCCACCATGCCACCAATCATGGCGCCGGGTCCAGGGTCAGGAGGGAAGAAAAGACCCTCATCGGCGAGCGTCTCGTTCAATTCCTCCCATCCGAGGGCCGGCTGCACCACGACATCGAGGTCACCCTTGTGTACTTCCAAGATGCGGTCCATGCGACGGAAATCAATGCAGACACCTCCTCTTGTAGGAGCAAAGTGGCCTTCTAAACTTGTTCCACCAGAGTACGGTGTGACGGGTATACGGCGTTGATGGCACACCTTCATGATGCGAGAAACATCCTCGGTGCTTGATGGGTAGAGAACGAGAAATGGCTTTTCGCTTTCTTTTGTCTTGTAAGATGACCAGTCTGAACCAGCGTGGGAGACCAGATCCGCATGCTCCGTTGAGACATTCTCCTTCCCCAGGATTTCAACGAAATCTGCCCAGGCAGCTTGTAAGTTCGAAGAAGAAACATCGTGTCGGGGAGCTTCCAGTTCATATAAATTCGTTGTGGACGACGTCGGTAGGCTTGCGGGCTTCATGGAGCCTAGGTAATAGGCGCCAGTCGAGAAGAATACCAGTGCTACCAAGCAGGTTAGCGCATCAGAAAGAAGACACTACCAAGCTGCTACATATTCACGTACCGAACATCAAGGCGGCATACCGACCACCCTGCGACTGAGTCTGATATTGCGCATACCGCTCCTGCTCTGCGCGCTCGCGCTTTAGTCGCTGCTGCGTGCTCTCATACAGCTGATTCTTGAATGGCTGTGGCTTCTCTTCCGATCGGCGAAGCTTTGAGTTCTGAAAGCCTCTGCGCTGGTTGAATAGAAGCGTTCGATTGTTCGGTTGTTGGAAGGCGCGCAGTATCGGCCGAAAGGGCGGCATGGCGTTTAGCCGCACCATGGCGACGTGAGATCTATCGGATAGATTGGGAGAGAAGGAGACGGGTTTAGAGGTAGAAAGTTGTAGTCATCAGTGAGGAGGTGTTGTTCTTCGGTTAATGATCAGATTGGAGATTGAAGAATGGAGAATGGGAGAATTGCGGCAAGCGGAGTCGAGCTTGGTTGCCAAGAGATTCGATCTCTCCAGACTCCTACAACAAAGACTACTCCAGAAAGTCAGGAACGACACAGTACAGAGTACAGAGTACAGAGTACTGCAGATCCAGCCGGGTAAATACAGCCATAGTCCAGATTCCATTCGGCAAGCCGGTTAAATTTGCACAGCTGGCCGGAGTCCGTATCGTCGAATCAGATTCCCCAAGTTGCAGCACCCCGCCATGACCAGAGCTGTCTCTGCGCCGGAGCTCCAGCTATTCGCCATGACGGAGTTGTTCATGTCTCATGACCCTCTGGGCTCTTGAGTCTTGACTCTCGTGTCTTGACGCGGGCTGAAATGGTTGAGTCCAGTCCGGACTACCCCACGTCATAGGATGGAGTAGTATAAAACCCTGGGACCCCTCTCACTGTTCGCTGTCGAACATCCGTCTACCATCCTCCCCATTCCCTACATACCCTACTCCCACAATGGGCTCAGCTGAGGTATATTCATCTCCAATCGCATCCATTCTAACTCCCATTCCACTTACTAACAACGGCCCCAGAATCTGTCCTTCATTCTCAAAGGTATCCACCAGGTCAAGTTCGAAGACCGCCCCGTTCCGGAAATCAACAACCCCCACGATGTCATCGTAAACGTCAAATACACAGGTATCTGTGGCAGTGATGTGCGTACATTCGACATGACCGAGAGACCGAGATAGACCAGACCGCCAGCTAACATCGACCAGGTCCACTACTGGGATCACGGCGCCATCGGGCAATTCGTGCTCAAGGAGCCCATGGTCCTCGGCCACGAATCATCCGGAGTCGTCAGCAAGGTCGGTCCCGAAGTCAAAGCCTTCAAAGTCGGCGATCATGTTGCGATGGAGCCCGGTATTCCCTGCCGCCGGTGCGAGCCCTGCAAAGCCGGAAAGTACAACCTCTGCGAGAAGATGGCCTTCGCTGCTACCCCGCCTTACGACGGTACCCTGGCCAAGTACTACACCCTGCCCGAAGACTTCTGCTACAGGCTTCCCGATTCTATCTCTCTGCCCGAGGGTGCATTGATGGAGCCTCTCGGAGTCGCCGTCCACATCGTCAAGCAGGCCAGCGTATCTCCAGGCCAGAACGTGGTTGTCTTCGGAGCTGGCCCCGTGGGCTTGCTGTGCTGCGCTGTAGCCAAGGCCTTTGGCGCAACCAAGATCATCGCAGTGGATATCCAAAAGCCGCGATTGGAGTTCGCACAGAAGTTCGCCGCGACGTCGATATTCGAGCCTTCCAGAGTTTCCGCGGAAGAGAATGCCCAGCGGATAATCAGCGAGAATGACCTGGGCCGAGGCGCCGACGTCGCCATTGACGCTTCAGGTGTCGAACCGTCAGTCCACACGGGCATCCACGTTCTCCGCCCCGGAGGCACCTATGTGCAGGGCGGCATGGGCCGCAGCGAGATGAACTTCCCGATCATGGCAGCCTGCACGAAGGAGCTGAACCTCAAGGGCAGTTTCCGCTACGGCAGCGGCGACTACAAGCTCGCTGTCCAGCTGGTGGCCTCGGGTCGTATCAACGTCAAGGAATTGATCTCCGGCACCGTCAAGTTCGAAGATGCCGAGCAAGCGTTCAAGGACGTCAAGGCTGGAAAGGGCATCAAAACGCTCATTGCCGGCCCTGACACTACTGTCTAATTCTGAAGTTGCTGGTCAGCTAACTTATATTTGTGGATGTGGTGCGGTGTTTAGGGTGCCAAAAAGCGAGACCATTGAGAAGCGTTTGTTTGGTCATGTGGTCAGTATGAGGTTCCAGTGATGAAATGAAATTTGATGATACCCTACCGTGGTATGATACGGAGTATAAGTACCTGTTATGTCTGTCCATGGAGCCATAGGAACGCCAAAATGAAGTAAATTACTATACATACAAGGGAGATGGTATATGGATACAAAGCCAGCTTCCCCTTGGAACTCAAGCACAGAATCACGAGTCCTTGAACGTAGCCTCGTACCTAAGAAACAGATTAGCTTTAACTTTATTCCATCATAAACAAAATCAACATACCTCTTCCCTCTAAAAGCCCACAGCCCCCAGTTCCCACAAGAAACATCATGCGGATCAAGATCATTCAAATCCCACCTCAAACTGCGGAAGATGTTTTCACCTGGTTCAAGCAGCATATCAAACTCTCCCGCACATTTCTCATGGACCCAATTAATGTCCCTCTCCATATCCCACTGCGTGTATCCCGTCGTGATAATGGGCACCTTAGTCTCGAGCAACATAGGCAGCGTTTCCTCCCACTCATGCGAGCTAGCCGGGTGTCCCAAGCCAGGGTGGAAAAGCACAACACAATCCAGGTAGGGGTCGAAGGGCTGGAAGTAATTCGCCTTGTACATAGTGTGGAAATAGTCGACGTAAGTGGTGATCTTCATCTGCCCACCTAGTCTGTCTTCGACAATTCCGCCGAAGGGGTTGGAGGGTGTGCGTTCGGGGAGCGGGAACTCGTCGTCGCGGTTCGCCATGCTCTCGGGACCGATGAAAATTATGTTTATGAGGGAGCGGGGAAAGATGTGGCTGAGTTGGAGCCAGACGTCGCGGGGGAGGGAGGACTCGGCGCGCGCTCCGAGAACGAAGAGTCGAACTGGGGGTGCCTTGACGCGCAGACCTTGGATGTCGGCGCCCTCTCCAGTCCTCGGTGGATGCAGAGAGTAGCGGAGGGCTAAAATGCGTCAGAACTGCTGGCGCAAACATGGAGATAGAAAAAACTCACCGCTAATACTCTTAAGACCCTCAGCTGTAAGTCTCTTATCCTTGCGAATACTATACGGGCTCAATTCGTGCAGCACGCTCCCGATAGTCATCGGGTAAGTAAGCATGCGCGTAACCTGACGCATACTCCGGTCGTCGTTAATCGCATCAAACTCCCTGGTATAGAGGAACGTATCCCAATTCGTCATGTTGATGACAAAGTTGTCATCCTGCAACCCGGGGTACGAGAACTCAGGGAAAAACCGCCCAGAGTGCAGGTCATGGTCGTCCTCATTGATCTGCCTAAGTGTCTCGCAAACTTCCAGGTGAGCCTCGTAATCCTCCATCCAGTGCTCCTCGGAGCAGTAGACCGGAACTCCGCAGTCAGGACACTCATACTGCGAATGGGCCGGCGGAAGACTGGCGTTGGTGGACACTTTGCGTGCTTCCGGGTCATGCGGGGAAACGGGGGCTCGAGTCTGTTGATGGCTGGGATGAGGGCAGAAAGCATTCTGTTTAATGAATGCCGCTCGCTTCCGGATATCCTGCGATGGGGACTCAGAGAACTTGTGGAATAGATTGTTGGGTTTCAAAAGCTCGCGGGAGTTGCGGGTGTATGATGCGGAGTTCGCCTTTTGCACAAGAGAAGGGAGAAGCAGCTTTAGCGATGAAGCGCGTTTCGTCATCAGGACGGAACTGTTGGATGCAGAGCAATTGTGACTGCGAGTTTCCAGGCCTCGCGTCAAGGTAGCGGACGACCCATAAGCCCGTCTTGAATTGGCGACATGAGGCGATCTTAGCGTCGACCTCGAGGTTGCAATATTTCGCCGGAGGGCCTGCAGACAACGTCCGCAGGTAAATTCGCCGGCCATTGCGTTGGTGGGTGAAGAGGGTGTAGTGGTACAAAGATGCCAATCGTATGAGGATAGCTCAGTTCTGCCCACTGCGGCCGGGACAGTCCCGCAGTTCCTCAACACGTGACTACTACTCAATATACCAGAGGAAATCAAAAAATGGTGAACTCATGTATGTACTAATACTAAGCATATGTGTACCCTGATTATACTCATGATCAATACCTATCCAGGCCCGAGTCGGCCGTAAACGTACCTTCGTTGCTGTATCAGAAGATATCTTCCGACTTGCTCCAATCGCCCTTTGCCCTGCAGCCCCAGTAGTCTCCAGTGTGCTTCCAGTATTCTTCGCCTGTAATTGGACACGTATCCTTGCTAAACCATTTGGGCTTGTACTCCTCGCCATTTGTCTCTCTTTCTCTTCGCTTGGCGCGCTGCTTCTCCTCAACCCGGTGCTTTTCTGTAGCAGCGAAGTCGTATTCGCCCTCCTCCATTGCCCGTTGATCTGGTCGAAGACGGGTATCCGTAGGCGGAAGTTGAGGCTTCAGGCTATCAGTGAGCGAGTTGAGTGTAATGACGAATGGCGTAAGGTTGAATGGTACTCCAGTAGGGCGGGGGTGAGCCTGCCAGACCAGTATCGTCTTGGCAGACTCAGGATCCTGTCCAGATACAGGGGCTTCGAACCCTGGGGTATGGCGGGCATAGATCTTGTCATTCCATCGGCCACCGATACTCCATTTAGGTGACCCTTCCTGGTCAACAACCTTGCCTGTCACCTGGTATGCTGACGACGCCTTCCAGCCGCGTGGCTTGAAGTCTAGAAAGCAAACTTCGCCGGTAGTCCAATTCTTAATCTCCATCAGACCATAGTTGTCGACAGTAGGGTTACCGGTGATGATGCCAATAACAGACGAGGTAACCTTCTTCCAAGTATAGATTTCCTCGCCCCCCGATGCAGGGCGTAGCTTCAAGAACCACGTTCCCAGAAGGTTGATATCAAATGATTTACCGTAGAACTTGGACTTGAGAGACGATTCACCCTGTAATTGGAAGTCAGCATAAGCATGTTATTGTACGAGAAATTTGTCAAAACTCACCCAGTAATCCCACTTCGGTGATTCGGCAAGAGCAACACCAATCGGCGGGTGGTGGCTGACTTGCTCAACGAAGAAGCGATAGCCCTTGTCAGGTCTGACGTACTCGAAAGTCTCACCCAGAAGCGGATTGAATGGCTTGGCGACACGCCCGATGGTGGAAGCATATTCACTGGCGGCATAGGCGGCGACATATACGAGTCGCTCCATGGAATTCGTCTGATCAGCGGCAACGTCGAGGAGATCGGTGTACTCCAAATCTTCCGCAACACGCTGAAGCAATGATGTCGGCTCGTTGAAGGAAACGGGCAGCGTCATTTTGGTCATGTCCTTTCCAATCATAGACTTCAGAATTCCCTGCAAAGGTGTTAGAGACATACTTGACAGTTGGAGAGTTTACTAACCCAGAGCGAGATCTTGGGGCGATTATCGTAGTCCATTTTAAGCCTTTCTCTGATGGGCTCTTCGTATCCCTTGAATGATGAAGCAATCTCAGAGCGCCTCACAGCCCGAAGCTCAGAAGTCTCTTCGGGAGCTTTCTCCTCTTCTTCATGAACCTCTGGAGCTGTACGGTCCACAACCTCAACCTCGCCAGCGTCAATCGCATCGAAGAACTCCTCTTCTTCTTCATCTGATTCCGAATCGTACAGGCTGCTGAGCTTGGACAAGGTGGACTTCTTGCGATGCAGTCCCGGCCGCTCAGGAGCCTGCTCCTCGGCAGGCGAAGCATCCTCTGCAGCCTGAAAAACTTCCGGTTTAGGGTCTTCCTGGCCATCAAGGCCAGCTTCATGAGAGGCAGCTTTGACGGCATTTCGACTGACATTTGTCGATGTGCCTTCTAAAGCTTCCTTGAGAGCTCGCTTTGTGCGACGCCTCTTCTCCTCCGACTCGCCCATCTTGGACTGCAACTCGTCGTGCTCCTGAGCAATGCGTGCCATACTCTCTTCCCACATCTTGCGAAGGTAGGCTTCTCGGTTCAGTCGATATTGCCAATAAGAGTCGCGATCCCGGGATATCTTCAGAAGATTCTGCACCAAATCCTTGAGACTGCTTACAGCCCCTTCATACGCGGTCAAGGCCGAATCAACTGACTGATCCGAAAGCGTAGTGGTAGGGTTCTTTGACTTCTCCGCCTGTAGTGACGATGCGACATTGGCAAGTATCTCAAGCTGAAGCTTCGCAGACTGCGCAGTGATGTTCATGGCATCCTTGTCGGTGGGAGGCGTCTCGTGGCTGGAGTCATAATCGGCATAGTCTTCATCCTCACCTTCCAGGTCAGGAGCGGTCGTTACATGACTTGTCACTCTATTGATGTCACTTTGAGAAGGACCTTGGTCTAGAGAGCCGTACATCGAAGCGTCCTCATCAGGAACACCTTCAAGAGTTGTACGAGATGGGTACGGACTAAGCTTGGAGCCGCTGCTACTCGGGACACCGAGGGACATCGGGGCCAAGCCCTTTTGACTGGACTTGACACTTTGAACCTCGGATTGGTGTTCGCTAGGTCGACCTTCAATTTGATCCATCTTGGCCTGGCGCAGTGTTTCGGCATTCTTGGTTTGGCGCTTTTCCTCCTCCTTAGCTTCATCCTTGGAATACTGGATGGCGTTGTTGAGAGTCCAGAACCAACGCTTTGCCTCGACGACATGGTTGGCTTTAAGGTGGTACTTGACGGATGATTTTCCATGAATCTCAAAACGAGTCTTGTCTTGAGAATCCATGTTGAGTCTTGCGATTTTCATGTTAATTGCACCACGGCAGGCAGAGCCGGCATCATCTGATAGGGTTAGATTGGCGAATAAAAACTTCAAGATGTAAGAATGACTTACCCTGATGCTTATAATAACTCAATACTCCATCCTCGAGAACAAACCATCGCAGTTTATAACCACTGGTATAATTGGTCCATTTCTTCAAGTAGCCCTTCATCTCACGCGAGTCCTTACCCGCGAAAGACGATTCACCGGCACCAGGTCGTCCGGAAACACCCTGGCCAGAGCTAGTTCCGAGGATGGCCTTCTCTTGAATACCTCGCTGAGCCATGACAGCGGCAGGAGACTTCTTGACAATTGCGCGTGTCTTGTCATCCTTCGTCACATCCTGTGGAAGCTTGCCCTTTTTGTCGCGACGGAAGGGATCGGCCCCGTGCATCAGCAAGATCTGGATAAGTTTTGTGTCTTTCTTCCTGGCACCCTCATGTAGAAGCGTACCACCTGATTGGCTAGTGGCGGGGTCTGTAACCAGATCCAAAGCATTGACATCCAAAATGCCCTCGACACGGGGTTCTTCCAATAGTTTCTCCAATGAATCGTAGTCGCCTTGACTAATCAGTGCCTGGAGCTCTCGAGACTTCTCATCGATAAAAAGCGAGCGCGCAAGCTGCAGTTGCTGGAAAATCTCAGGTGCGCGCGAGGCTTCAAGCGGCGTCTGTCCACGATAGTTCACGATTGAGTCGTTAATTCCTGGTCTGTTCAGAAGTTCGCGGACCACTGGCCCGCGACCAAGTTGAGCAGCCAGATGCAGGGGCGTATTGCCCTCTCGATCGCGCGCATTGATATCAATATCATCCCCAGCTGACAGCACGTACTCAACGACCTGGGGCTCCGCGCATTGGATAGCCAGATGAAGAATTGTTGTGCCTGACAAGCCATTCGCCCCTTGTGGATCCTTGCTTTCCTTGATGGCCTTTGAGATCGCCGTCGTGTCGCCGCTTCGCAGGACCTCGAAGAGTCGGAACGTCCTAACAGACTGGTCCAGAGACATGGTGCTGGCTTCCGTCTGCGTCACGGTGGGCAACTGCTCGATATCGTCACCTCCACGGCCCAACTCAGGCAAGTTCGACGTGATATCGGTAGGCACAGCAGGGGGGCTGGCCTCTTTTCGTGATTTGCGGAAACTGGAGCTTCGGTGCGTCGAACCGCCGGAGATCGACACGCTGCTGCTAGGGATCACAGGGGAGCCGATGACAGAGTCGGACGAACCGTTGTCGCGACTGCCACTTTCTTCGTCTTTATCTTTGTCTTTCGATTTGTCGCGATGCAGAATCGCAAGTGCCAAAGCACTCTTGGAGCGTTTGTGCCTGTAAGATGGAGGCGGGGTAGATTAGCAATGGCGTCACACATCCCCTGATTCCTTGGCCTGTGACGACGTTCAACGGGGGGTTGTGGTGTTGCTGGCTGCGACTGCCAACTTGTTGCTTCAAAGAAACAGACTCCACCTGGAAATCAAGATCCCTTGTGAATCTATTGTCTTCAAGCACTGAAGTGACCATCGCAGACCTCGACCGTGGAACCAAACGATAGCTGTCCAGAGCAAGCGGCACTTACCCTTCGCCCTTTTCCGTCATCTCTCTCTCTTTTCAGTGAGCATAGGTAGGATGTATGGTCGATAGTGTTTATGTCTGATGATAGTGTAGTACCTCGAGAAGAAATAAATTGTTATAAAACAGTTGAGGAGGAAGAACCGGAGTCCTGCGAAGGAGAGTGTCGATCTTCCAGACGCTCGTGGCGCCTTGGCGGCCGTTCCCAGCCAGATGAGCCTTCCATATCCAAGCAAGATGGCGAAAACAACTGCAACTACTAGGCAGCAAGCCTATCACACAAAGTGCAGATCCAGCCGCTGGCGTAATGTGGCTTAGGTTTTGAGAGAAACGTATGCGTACTCCGTGCTTCGTACATAAGCATGTATACGCCTGCATTGTTCCGTGCCAGCCACATAATTGCGAATGAAAGAGGCTGGTGGCCACCTTGAAACCACAGATTTTTGGGCTCACATGCTGGATTATTGCTGTAAATTGCTCTATATATACATTGTAAGCCCGCCAAGTCTAGGTAGAATACATGATTTTGTCAGATATATGCTCTGTGCTCGTTCAACTGCTCTCCCCGCTAACCAAGAGGATGACGCTCCCAAGCTGTCGCCTAAGATCCTCCTTATCAACATCGTGAGTGTCCTCAACTTCACCCCACATCTCCGTTTGCCACGAGACTTCGAGGCTGGATGCCTCAGCCGCCTCCTCGATTCCGAACCGCTTTTGCCCCTGCCGTTGCAGCTGGCGGAAGTTCTCACTCCACTCGGCCACCAACCGGACTGCCACCAGCAGACTTTTAGAAGCAAGGATACCTCTCTCAAGGGCCGCCAGATCATGAGCCTCTAGCCCGTGGACCCATTGCTTAATGATATCTTTCGTGGCCTGAGACTGCGAAGCCGGGAAGATGCTGTTCTCATCTAGAACCGGCACAATCTCAATGCCGGGCCACACCTTAGTACTCAAGAAAGAGATTATATCCTTTGCAACCCTCATCTGAGCTTCCCGCAGGGTTTCGCGCTTCTGGCCGTTCTCGTCAATCTCAATGTGCTCGGCTTGAGGCACCCAGCAAAGTAATGTATCCGTCTCCAAGTAGCGCATGGCAGTCGTGATGATCTGGTCTCGCGTAGTTGTTTTCCCCACAGCGTCTTCCTCCGCAATGTCCGCCGCGCGCGCAGTGAGAGATGTCAAGGGTATCATGTGGTTTTTCAGAGCTTGCTGGGCCGTGTTCATGACGTCCCATTCTAAAGCGATCGCGTGTGCAAGGTGCGGCTTCGTAGACGGTACGGACAGGACGCTTTTTTGAGGAGTTCTAACCGGCCGCTTGTCAAGTAGGACCTGAAATTGGCCATCTGTGAACACGAGCAGAGGGTTAGCGGTTACAGCTGAAGTCCAACGCAAACAGTGTGGTAATAACAGTACCTTGCTTCTTCTGCACATCGACATCCTTCCAGAAGCGCTTCTTCAGCGGCGTCGGCTTCTTGAGCGGTCGAGTCTGCGTTTCGCTGCTTTCTTGAGGTTCTCCGCTTTGTGTTTCTTGCGCCGAACGCCCTCCGAACTCCGGAGCCGGCGAGGGGGCTTTAGGCGGAGGCCCGTGGGCTGTGATTGGGTGTGCAACAGCTGCTTTCAAGGCGGATGATTGGAAAGCGCGCGATGAAGGGACACGATATCGCGCAGCAGTCAAGAGTGGCTGTTGCGGCCGGACCGCGGAGGTTCGAAGCAACGAAGCTACCACCTGCCTCACCATTGTCGTAGTGGATAAGGCGACAAGTGAATATGGTTGTAGTAGCGGCGCGGAGAACAATGTGTGGTATTGACTCTTCTGGTGTAGTAGCCAAATGCTCAATCGCTCGTCGTGTGGTGGTGCACCGCTGGATTATTTTCGGAGCCGACGGAGATACCGCCACCGAGACTCGCTATCAACTTGTCACTCGCCACAGGCGCCACACTTGGGCTCCACAGTTCTCGTACTATAGGTACTGGAGGTATACTCTACAGAGGTTTCTGGCTACGTGTGTATCTCGCTTGCGATACAATAACTGACCAAACCGCAGATTATCACCTTGTAATGCTCGTCAGCTTGTTCGTTTTCGACTTATACGGTGTTCTTCGCCTCCTGGTCTCGCTATGGTTGGGTCTATGTCTCTACCCAGATAGCTCATATTCAGATGCTCTTTCTTGACAAATCACAAAGGCCTGGTGGAATTATACTCGTGTCTGAGGTGATTAGCTATTATCTCTTGCAAAGCGGCAAGAAAAACAAAAAGCTGTGAGGAAAACATGCAGGCAGAAAATAGAAGATCAGATGGCCTCCCAATTGTCGATCTAAGATGAAAAATAATCACAGTGCAAACAATTTTTTGATCAAACAGGACCGAAATGAAGCGACGAGAACCCGCCCACGCTTTTGTAATTTACACGAAAAGAATCACAATCTTCAAATGGAGATTGTGCCGAGATATAGGTAGGGATATCGCAAAAGGTGCTTGCACGGTCCTGTTGGCCCAATGCAATCCAAGCTGACTGTGAAAAATTCACACAGACAGGTCAAGAAAGGGTGTAACGGCAGCTGAAATTGTTGGCCGACAATGAGAATGACTCGATAAGAATGTCGAAAATGGCGTCGTAAACCGTTTCGTCGTAAGCGACAAGGGTCGCCCAGCTGTAGAGGGCGTCGTTGATGCTGCTATTGTACCGCAGTATTTCATGCGGAGCTTTCATGTGAGTTTGTTTAAGAAATATTGGCTGAGGTCACGCTAGGCACGAGCCGATGATGGAATTCGCTTCCATTCAGTCTGATCTTTGGGTAGTAGGCGGGTTTTTTCAAAGGGTCGGCGTCTGGTCGTCTCTTCATACGCTCTTCGTCAAAGTCATCGGCACCTTCACGGCTTCCCCAAGTGGTCTAAATTCAGAGGGAACAGTCAGTTAGGTTCGAGCACTTTTTGCGCACGGGTAATTCCAACAAAAAGAGACTAATATCGGTACATGATAAGGTGAGGGGAAACAGGCAACGGGCCAATAGGCCGTGCAACAGAGATCAGTAAATAAAAGAGGTTAAGGAAGCAAACTCTTGGAGTCCACTTGCGCAAAGAGACGTCATCCGAGCGGCCAGGCAAGGCTGCATGGCATACCGCAATGCAATAAACACGAAGCGTGGGAAATTGTCACGTACCGCACTGAGAGTCAACACAGCGTACATCTTGATCGCACCGTGGAAGTAGCCAAAGAGAATGGACACGGGAAGGAAGACCCAGTCGACGGGGAAGCGGATGTAATGGCCCAAGAGCTTGATAAATTTGCTCACAAACATCCAAGCCCCAAGCGACGACATCGCCCAAAGATGGGCTTCTTCGCTCCAGGTACTCGTAGTCTTATGGCAGAGGAAGATGAGAGCCAGGTCACCGAGGAGGGCCGGAGGCGAAAGAGTCGTCATGTGAACAGCATACGCACTCCAGAGTTGGCGGCTATTTGGAGGGATCTTGTTAGCCCCGAGAGACAATAAATGGAAGCCCAGGACAAACTTACTGCCAGATATCACCCTCATCAAACATACTAGTTAGATTGCTCCGCCAATTGCTTCGGGACCATCGTGCACACTGCTTCAAGAATGTTGGGTTGTCCTCGAGGGTTGTTTGAACTTCCGCCTCCGGGTGATATTGCATAAATGTCTCCCAGCCGTGCGAGACCATCCAGCGGGTAATGAAGTTATCGTCATCCGCGTTCAACTGATACTTTCCGAACCACCAACCTTCGTTAGTGAAAGAAAAGGTGAAAGCGTCATCTTGCAGAATGCTGGTTTTGTATGCCACGGTTCGTCCAGACATGCAGGGAAGTCCACCATCAATGTGAGTAGTAGCAGCGCAATCGAAGTTCCTTCGTTCCAAGTAGAGGGCACCAAGAAAGCCCCAAACACGTTGCGACAAGGTAGGGTTGACGGCACGCTGAAGACGTTGGCAGGTCACCACGCCTCCATATCGCTCATCCTTTTCAAAAGGAGCGAGCATCCAAGTGAGCACTTTGGGCGGCCAGATCACGTCGTCATCAGCAAATACGGTGATCGCGGTTTTGACCTCTGGGATTGCCCGCGTCATTTGGCGGCGCTTGTTCGGATGTGTGACTGTGAACAGTCGTATCCTGTTTTTGGCTGCGGGCATGCGGCTCAGCATGCCTTCGGCCTTCTTCCGGTTTGCTTCAATTGTGACCAGCAGAAGCTCAAAGGGGCGATTCACAAGAATGGTTTCGATGGTTCTCTCTAGCTCCTCGCCGCAGCCATCCAACGTGGGGATGATGACCGTCACATCGTCCGGTGTAAGCTTGGGGTTCTCCGGGGGTAGAATTGGGCGGAAAGTATAGAAGGAAATCAAATTCACTACCAGACGAAAGTAACGGTAGATGCTGCAGAAGTCAAGAGGTCAGTTATAACTGTAGGAAATAAACTGTACAATGGGGCTGCGATTCTGGGCGCAAACTGACAAGAGGGCCGCGAACGCGGACGAGTACGTTATATGCATTATTAGGGCTCAGAGAATCAACCAATTCTCCCTAGTCCAACCAGAAGATTGCTATATTCTCAAGTTCCTTTGCTTTCCCAGCTTATCTATCGATTGTCTCTTTTTTCGACTTGCGCATTGAAGGTCAGGAACCGATATCCAAGAGCCAATTGTGAATGTAGATCTTCCAAGCAGCCCTGAACGAAAAAAGGAAGTCAAGGTAGTTGCCTGAGCGGACAGACAAGGAAAAGAACGGAGGCAAGAGAAGAGAACGAGTGTCTGAGGAGCTTCCTCGAGGACTCCAGAAGCCTGGAAGAGAAATTGCCTCCTACAGCGAGCAGGAGAATGAATGAGGAGGCAAAGATCGAGGCATCTCTGACAGCGGCATTGGAGACTTTATTTGTGGCAGGCACATGCTCAAGACTGGTATCCAGAAAAACAATGGGCCAGTCAGACAGCAGAAAACGGAAAAGGCCCAGTTCGTTTGTCATTTTCAGTGTCATGCAGGTGTATTCTTGCCTCGTGCGTCAGACAGACCCTGATCTAGAAGACCTCATAACCATTTGATGGAGTTAACTTGCAGTGGTGGGGAGGGATTGGCGGCGCACGAGCAGCAACTATGCACTAGTGGGTGGGGATGGAGTGGGCGACGAGTCTGGCGAGTCACGACCAGAGCCGTCGCTGTGCTAAATACTGTGCTAAGTGTGCTAACTTAGCTGGCCTGGTGGGTTTTGCCGAAGAACAAGGACTCGGATGCCTTCCTCCGTAACCGTCCGCCTGCCGGGACTCCCATACTGGGCGCACTGCAGAGGAACTATTTTTCCCTTTAGATTAACCCGCCATTGGCTTTTGTCCTAGGCCTAATTTTGCCCGTGAGGCCGAGCCGACGGGATATGCGATTATTATCAGAATAATAATAACACAAAAAAAAAGGGTTTGAATTCGCAGAATTGCATAATCGGATGGCGGATGATAGTCGAACTGGAGAGCAGAGTAGTCTAGTAGTAGTGAGGCGTGCCCGCTCAGCGCTTACGGACTTCTGCTGCTGCTGCTGCTGCTGCTTTTTAGTTCCTTCCTTTTTTAACTTCAGTGGAGAAAAGCTTTTTGAGCATTGCCCACAACATTTTTGCTCCATTATCATCGTTATTATTTCCAAAGTAGCTCACTTGCTGGTCGCTATCGCGGCAATTCTGGCTTTTACTGAAACTAGAATTGCTTGCATCTGAGGTGACACTGATCCCGGCTTGGTGCTATTGTTCCATGTTGAATAAAATCTCCGGTAGTGTATTATGTGTGACGCTGCTTGATATCAGCTGCCTGGACCCAGCCGGACCCCATGATGTGCCGTTAGAATACCAAGTAGTAAGTACTATTACTGAAATGATAATAATAATGCAATCTTTCCTCCTCAACCGATTCGGCGGTTCCCGAGCTGGAGCTGCGGCACATGAGCTCAGGGTGACAACGCGCATTCTTAAACAGTCAGCCTTAGGTCATTTTGTCACCTCATTCTTCAAGAGGCTCTGCTGCAGAAGATCAGAGCGTGCAAGCAAGAAAAATAAAAAAGAAAGCATAAGGCGAGCAACCCCAAGTCCGGGGTCGCAAGAGTCAAACAAAGCCAAGCATCGGTTAATCGCAGCGTAGGACTGAAGGAACTCTAAATTGAAGGATTTGGTGGTTCGCAACCAGCTAGTAGAGTGAGAACTGTGGTAGACGGTTGACTACTACTGTTAGTCATTTAGTCATTTGTTATCATCAATATCTCCCCCGCTTCCGCATTATGGGGATGGACGAGATGATTGCATTGCGAACAGGATGAATGACTCAAGAGAGATCGCTCTCCAACAGCTACAGAGTATGCCGGCTGCAAGGAATCTCCAGAATGACATCTGTATGAACTATGAGCAGGAAACAGGCATGATGCTGAGTGAGGGGTGCAACTCCGGCCAGCCAGTCAGGATGATCCTAGCGGCGATCTTCAATCTCACCTCAAGAAATAACTTTCTCACGGACCAGCCACCCTCAGCCCGACAGGAGTGCAAGATGGTGTCATGGGTGAGCGATAATATGAACTTGCAACTATCGTCCAGCCGCGACAATGTTATTATGCCGTTGCTTCTAGTATTTGGTTATCGCTGTGGACTCGACGATCTCGGTCTTTAGGGCGTGCAACCTCATGTCCAAGCCCCCAAGAGCTGACGACGGAACTGTCTACTACTTACTACTGCCTACGGACTATGGAATTATTAGTGATTGTTACTATTTGGAAAGAATCCTCAGTACCGTGGAAGAGTACCAAGCTAGTACTGCTGGTATTTGAAATTGCGTGCCCACCATCACTTTGTGGTTCCTGTCATCGCTCATCAAACGCCCATCTCGAGTTGACGATCCCCGACCCCAGCCTTGCCCCATCTGGTCAGGGCTCCTGCCGCTCCTTAAAGTCTCGAACCGTTCACCAAGCAAAGATTCTCTAGACGTTTCAGGTTCAGACTCTTGCGGACACTGTAGCCATGGCCCACCCCGGACCGACAGGGGTCGCGACTGGCAGAGAGCTTGCACAAGTGCTAGTTTCCTACTGTAGACTACTCCATCAGGATATCTCGAAAACAAAAACTCTGCTTGCAAGTTGAAGACAGAATACATACTAGTAGACTTTCCTGCTACAACCAATGTCACGTCATCCCATCATGCGCTCGGACTGCGAACCAGACATTGGGATGGGCCCATGAGCGATAACAGTCCACCAACGACTCAAGGTTGTGTCCTCGGACCGAGACATGTTTCTTACCCTCTGTCTCTGTTGTGCAGCCTCGCAGGGCCGGTGCAAGCCCAGAATGTCATCGCAACAAAAACAACATTTGATGAGATTGTGTTTTGCATTAAGCTAAAACTGTGGCTGCGCGCCTAGAGTGTAGGAGGTGTTGCACGGAGCCCACACCCAAGCAATCAACTGGCCCTAGCGCGGTCGATGATAATCAACCTTGCTGCATCTTCCCCAAACCGTTCGAACAGGCTTCAGACCAAGACTTTTCTCGCATCGGTACCCTGGTCTGAGCACCCTTGCAATCATGCTACTATGATGACGGCTTGCATTTCACTTTATTTGGAACCCAGCTTGGGGGATCCTTGACATAAAAGTACCTCTATCGCACACGACAGCAGAAAGAAGTACCTCCGTGTCTGTTTGACTCTCAAGGACGCAATCCTTAAGCACCTGGCAATTCCACAGACCTTGAGGTTCATAAACTGGATAGTGACTATGTGTCCACGATGCACTCTTCGGGAAAGACCATATCTTGGTAGCTGCCATATTCGTGGTCCAGTACTAGTAGTGCCCAGGCAAGAAGTACCATACCAAACTCACTAGTGCTGGGCCGTCCAGTCATAATATCCAAGTGCTCAATCTCACCGGGAAGGCAAGCCGCGCAGCAAGAGATGCGCATGCAGATGGACGTTACAGCTGGATCAAGACCAGCCATGCTCCGTGTTCTTTTTGCCGAAAATAGCCAACAGTGCATTTTGCATAGGGAAGAAGTCGCAGTGATTTGCTCAGGAACTCTGGAGCGGGTGAAACAGACGCGTATCTCGGCTGCACGGACATCGTGCGGCGAGACGCTGACTGGACTCCACTAGAAATCCCGATTATTGTGGAGCTTCATACAATGGAGCTGGAGCGACCGAGCGAACCTCGCAGCAATTACTCGGACGCTACGGAATGCTGCTCGAGCCTTCGCTCAATGTTCCTTTCTCGAATGGGAGACTTGCCCAGGACCTCTCATATCGAGGCTTCGCTTCTTGTTCCCAAGCTGGCCGCGATCTACTTCAATCTGCATAATCTCCATGCAAGCGAAGCCTCATTTGAGAATATGGGGAAATTGGCTAGGGTGTCTTCGATTTGTTGATTGTTGACTGATATCTTAGCGCCCGCCTCCCGGCTCTAGCCTCCACCAGCATCCTTGTTGCCCCAGGACGTTGCGCTGTGCTCCTATGGAGTCCGACTTATTCATCGTCCAACGCTGCCTAGCCGGGCTCGCCGCGCATCGACTTTTCCTAACATGGTCTGGATTTCTGGGACGGCAGAGAAAAAATCTCAATTCTGATTTTCTCTAGACTTCAACAAGAATATTGAAATTATGTGCCTCAAGAATAGCATGTGAAGGCGAGGACCTACCTAGGACACTATCGGCCGTGCCATAGTAACTCAATACTGACCTCGCGGCTGGTGCCGACCCATCGAGGACTTACTACTCTTACAACCAGGGTCATTTAGCCGATACCAGATTTTAACTTTTTGTATCCTTTGGTTCTCTCTCAAAGCTAGGAAACTCTGCCCCCAAGCGGCTCGTCAAGAGGGCTCACAGGAGAACGCCCGCAGCCTCAACTATGAAAACGTTGACTTCGCGGAGAATATAGTGTTCTACGGCGATTTTGGATATCAAGTGTTGACGAATTCCCGTTCAGCATAGGAAAATTAAACGAGTTAGCTTGTGCGAGACGCCTGTCTGGAGGTGCGATTTTCTTAGTGGTGGAGGCGGAACATGAACAACCAAAAGGGCCCACCAACCACTGGTGGAACCGTCAACGGGAAAACTGGCCTATTGAGGAAGCAGTCTCTCAGATGGATGGAGGAGCATACTCAGTTATCATACGAACTTCGTGAGAAGCGTTTCGCTGGGGCGAGTACAACTGTAACTGTGGCAAGAATTCTCGAGGTTTTCGGCGGCAAGAGGCCAACTCCTAGCTAGCACCTCCGCGTATCTGGTACTAGTAAACATTTATTGATAGTACCCAGTTAGAGACACCCGCGAGTTGATACTAGTACTTGTTAATTTTGTTCGTCGGAAGCCGAGCTCCTTCCAAGATCGCAGGCCGCGGCCAGCGGGCGGATCGCTAACAACAGTACCTAGGCATTATTCTGTAGTACTTCCCATCTGCAGGATAGATGGCATTTCGCATTGTAATGCATTTTCCCTGAGATATCATAGGAGGATCGTAGTTTCTCAAGTTCCAATGATGGCATTGAGCTGCGACGAGTACAACCTCCAATGATTCACCTCCAAAATGCACAGCGGAGGTTCTACTCTCGTCAAGGAGTGGATTCACGCAGACGTCCGACTGCGGTTGATCTTCGAGCACGACAGCAGGGCTCCTCATAGGCCGAGTTCAGCGGCTGGACTAGCCACTCAATCACTACTGGCAGTGGCAGGCGCATCCATCGCCGGGCGTGGAGAGGTGCGTCCAAATCGTGCAGATTCCCTGGCTGCAACGCTAATGCACCTAATAGCCGTTGCCACAGCCAATCAATCCTTCGCTCTTATTCCTCGCTCTTCCACTTTTTCCTGAGCCTGAGGCACCATTATGGACTGTTAACTTAGAGGCTGTTTGCTCTTTCGGTCCGCTTACTTGCAATAATAACAAGATGTTTGTCAGAGCTCTCTGATAGCGCGGAACTGACTCGGAAGCCCGGGGGTAAACGTCCGACTTCGAAGCGAACATACAACTACAGTATTCAAATCCTTTTCACGTCTGTTGTTCTCTGAGATAGCCGGACATATTGCGCTGTGCCTTGGGGCGGAAACTCAGATGCAAGTCTACGGCTGACTTACGTGCAGTAGGCTTGGGGATGCAGGTACCGTACAACATCCCTACAGTACTGGGAGTCAATCAGTTGTGGATAGCTATTCGGATCCCGGACCTCTGTCTAGGGGCCCCCTTAAGCTGAGTACCACAGAGCTCCCCCATATACCTCATTGATGTGTTTTGAGTCCTACGAATAGCCATCATGTCCTTGTTGGAGAAGTGCAGATGCCCTGACCAGGCCCTGTAGGAGCTCGAATATTGTCGCGAGTTGGATGTTTGCTTTCGGGAACATGATCCCCTCCGCAGCCACGACTCCACCCTCCCAATATGAGCCACATGCAAGTCAGCGGAGGAGAGGCTAGAATAAAACCTTGTCTAGAACCTCATGTGGTGTTTCATCTGACACATGAAAGGAATTACACAGCCCCAACTAGAGCGACGCAAGCTTCGTCTCCCACCTCGACACGGGGTAGTAGTACCGTCTTCCTCCCGATGCCGAGCTGCCAGTTTCAGATCAACGCTACCACTGAGCACCTCCCAGCCAGACCGCGAGAGCCGGGGTAGATACTCGGGCCAGGTCATGACGTCAAGGCGTCAGGTACCTCCCGCAGCTGCCCAGGGAGTACTACTGCCAGTAGCCCATGCCTAGCGGACAGGTGCCTTATGCATGCCATTCCCTAGTAGGAACTTGCTCCTGGTACAGTTCCTCGAGCCCACCGGAACTGTACCTCGTGCATCCCCCCGAAGCACTAAAGTAAGTTGTATCTTCCCAGTACTTGATCGGCAGGGAATACTTTAGCCTGATCTTGGAGTTCATTTTCGGGAATCGTGCAGCCGCGCTGGCTCACGTCACCCCTCCCTCCTTCCTGAATTGTGCCCCCCTCCATTCCCATCATCCTCCCATCCTTGTTTTCTAGCCCAGGGTATTCTAGCCCACTAGTCAGTATTACATGCGGGCTATGACGCGCCTGGGCCCTAAAGACGGTTGGAAGGCTGTATTACTATTTTGACCATGTCCCAGGTCTGAGGGTGGGCTGGCCGGGATTTGGACTCCAGGGCTGACCCTTGGGTCACAGCTCCATCATAGCTTATGAGCCCGTGCGCTTGATATAGTAGGTGGCAGCTGCTTACGAGAAAACAGGTGGTCTAGCTCCAAGCCTAACTAAATCCGATGGCTACTCCAGCCCTATCATATATCCCGTGTTTACTCTACAACTTTATTAAAGGGACATATATAGCAATCTTGACTGTTTTCAACGCTCTACCTTCTTCTGTAGTCTACTTACGCCTTACCGGACTGGCAAGCATCTACAGAACAGAACCCAACGTGGTCTTCAGCACAGTAGATAACTGATACATACTCGATATGCTGGCTATGACCGCGCTCGGAATAAGCTCTATCAGCAGGACGCCTGATAACAGAGAGCAGATTATAAAGGCTGTCTCACTCCGATTTTTAAGGCAACCGTCATGCTATTTACCTGAATCATGTTTGCTAAATCATATGATCTCGAATAGCTGGTTGTCCGGCTGACAGCGGCCTTAGATGCCAGCACAGCTACGGTCAGTCTCATGTCTTTCGGAATACAATAGATAAAAATTGAACTAAACACTGACTCGGCTTGCATCGTTCCTACCCTGAGGGAAAGGATGCCGCCTGCAGTCTACGTACTTTGGTAGAATAATAGTCAGCCGGCCACTTCCCTCAGAGGTTCTGGTGTCTGGCATCCAAATACATGCTGCATGTCATTGTAAGAAGAACCGCGGTGTGTGCAGTAAATCCGTGGTTCTTCACGATTATGAGAAACCGCATAAACTTCAGGTCCTCTGCTGTCATATAATGCCCCTCCGAGGCAGATTCTATTTATAGGGGTTGGGAGTTATCTCACCATCGCCGGAAAAGTATGGTCAATAAAAGGTTTGTTCCGCCGCGAGACAAAGGTCGTTGTTGAGCTGGAAGACATGGAGTCTTGTTTATCGAACCCGCGGCTTCGGCTCTGACTACTAGGTGCGCAACTGCATCTACAACTCTCTTCAAGTACAATCACCGACAAGAAGACCGGGTCTCACTCGGCCTTTCATTGTCTTAGGTACAGCACATAGAGAGATTTCTTCTTACAGGTCATGCAGGTCACGAAATGATGAAACAACCATAGATGGACACTGCAGGGAATTACGGCAGTCGGAAGCTTTCCAGAAAGCCTCTGTATCTACAAGACATCACAACGTCTAAGGAGAGAGGCCTCAGGACAAAGATAAACTGGTTCAAAGCTTCTGATAGAGCATATCAAACTTTGTTATATCGTCATCTCGGTCATATACGCAAGTAGTCGGCTTTTCTCTGGCTCGGGCCATGAATTATCCTCTCTTCTAGATTTGAGCATCTCACCGCACCCAGTACGGATGGGCAATTAGCTTTTATCGTAGATCATCATCGGTATAGCTACCATGGTTTCTGAAATTCTTTGCATTGGACTACTATAACAATCATGACTAATGCACCGCTACCGGCTGTTCACGCAATTCGAACTCGAGGCATTTTCCTATCTCACAAGTAAACCTCATCAAGGGCAAAACATCCAACCCGACGAATTATAACAAATTTCGAAATCAACTCCGCCAAAGAACCCAACAGCCGGATGCAAATCAAAGTCACCTCCCAGCCCATAAATACCACCAGCTTCCTCATCGACCTCCTCATGCAAATCCCACCCACCCGCGCGCTGCCCATTCCGGGTAAAGAAGACCTGAACATCAAGCTTCTTGCTCGAATCAATCTTTTCAGGCAAATGAAAAGTCATCCCAATCCCCACTGTCTCGCCATGTCGGAACGCATCTGTAAAGTCCCTCCCACCCCAACTATCATTGACGAACCGACACCCGTCATCAGAGAAGACACCAAGCGACCCCCTCTCCCACCCCGGAGACCTCCAAGTCGGATACGGCTGCGCCGCAAACCCAATAGACAAC
Organism: Aspergillus stella-maris; assembly: GCF_047715825.1. Taxonomy (NCBI): domain Eukaryota; kingdom Fungi; phylum Ascomycota; class Eurotiomycetes; order Eurotiales; family Aspergillaceae; genus Aspergillus; species Aspergillus stella-maris. The sequence goes on along the minus strand of NW_027396895.1, from coordinate 38,315 downwards.
CCACTAGCATCACCAGGTGACGGACCCGCGCGGATCCCCAAAAGCCTAACCTCGAAATAAATCGTCTTCCTCCCCTCCGTGACGAACGGCGAATCCGCCATAGCGAAATAAAGCGGTAGATTCGTCAATAGGACACAGTCGCCATTCCCATCCCGCGTTGAACCCCTCCACTTCGTGCCATCCTTTGCAACTGTCCCCCTGAATTCAGCCGGTGGAACGGGGCCAATGTCACCGTCTGAAACGGACGAGTATACAACGGCCGACGGCTGCGCAGGGTAATACAGGGGTGTATTGTTGCAAAATTCATGCGCGCGCTCGGCGTCATCGGCGCCTGCATTGCCGGAGTTGGAGTCGTAGTTCCCTGATACTGGCGGGGGAGGGAATTCTGCTGTGTCGGGGACTGCTTCTTGCCAGTTGTGGTAGGGTGGGGGGGCTCCAGCTGAGGCTTCGTAGCCGGGTGGTAGTCCCGGTGGTGATTGGTAAGTGTTTGCCATTGTTGGTACCTGGTATGTGATAGGTTCGTTCCAGTTGATGAGTTGACTATTTGTGTCTTGCGTCTGACAAGTTCGATTTGGTGCGGAGGATATTGATGGTTCCTGGATGTGGGGTTAGTCAGACACAGAGTACAAGTCAACTTTATATATCTTGGAAGTGTGGCTGTGCTGTCTTGGGTAAAGGGTCCAAAGCCGTTCAAATTTCACTCAAAAACAGACGAGTCCCAGATCTCAAAGACCATCCAGGTACATTGAAAGAAGTAGCATAAAGTCACGATGGGATCAGCCCAAACTGGTGAATCAAGATGGAGTCCACCAGATCGGGTCTGTGGAACGATCAGCCTCAGACAATTTGACTCCAGTGGCTCCGAACCATCGCAGCACGGAGTATAAGCAACCTTAACTCTGCTCGGTAAACATCGCATCCTCCTGACTGTACGACTAAATAGCCTCATGTCTCTATACAATTACCCGCTGGATTGGAAACCAGTCAGATCCCGAATCATTTCTTCAATCTGTTGCAGGGAAAGATATTTTTAGTTCGCACCAGTTATGTACGGTAGTAATCCTGCGTCTTACTATTAGTTCGTTAGACGCATGCACGACAGCGCTGGCCTCGACACTTTCCCAAGAGCGGACTGGCCTCTCCCATCCGATCGACGAGTCGCCATGCTTACTTGTTCTCTCTTTGAATCCTCGCCTCTCCCAAATCTAGTTTCAGTTTCCTGATCCGCTCGAGGTTTCACCCTCATGTGACCTGTGTGCACCTCAGCACCCATACATTTGAGCTGTACATTCAAAATCCCGCGTTCCGCTGCAATCCAGATGGCGCTCCATCTTTCATGCCCGATTCTCTAGGGCCCCGGCTGTGCGACGCAGGGCGGCTTCACTCGCTTACTTTCCTTGCTTGATGGCCTGAGTCCGTCTTTCGTTCGCTCTATTATCTGTCGACTACCCGCTCTTTTGCTTCTAACGATAACATGGATACGATGGTTTGATAATCATTTGATAATTGCGCCACTGCCGAAACGACGTCCAAAATGCCATCTCTCATTGATCAAAACAGCGAGAACCGGAGGCCTCGGAGGTCTTCCATCACGCACCAATTTCAGCGCATATTCCACAAAGACAGGGCGGGAGATGTAAGCTGCGATTTCTTCCGATAGGACCAACCTTTGCTGAAGTCGGTGATTATGCTGATAAAAGACAAGGCGAGAAATGACAACCACGAAGACCCAGTCAGTACCGATGGCTCGACTACAAATACTCCGCGACCAAACGGCGACAATGGCTCCTTCGACTACTCAACCTACGGACCATCCGAGATAAGCTCTACTGGCTACAGCAGACACTCTTCGCTCCGATCTTTCCAGTTAGATTCACAGCAGTCAGCGACAGCCTCGCCCTCGGTCGATGGCCCGGCACAGAAACAGGATATCGACCGGTCACCAACTACAACCCACAATATCGTCGACAAGAAGGATAGACGGGCCACAAAACGCTTAGAGGCAGAACGGCTGGAACTTGAAAAGCGACTGTTCAAGCTGGAGGAAGCTGAACGGACAGGAGACGTCTCGATGTTGAGAAGGGAGTCTCGGAGGCTCACAAAGAAACAACCCTTTGGAAGCTCGAGTCGGTCATCAAGCGTGAGCGGCGATGATGAACCGCGATCCCGTACCCCTTCGCGCATCACCTCTATTTTCTCAAGTGCAAGACGAAGGTCCAAGTCCCGATCCAAGTCCATGAATGACAATGGAAGTAACCAATCTTATGCGCATGGAGAAGCATCGAATGAGAGCCCGAATGCTCTACCAGCTTTGTCCTCGACCTTGCCCGAACGCCTGAGCACAGCAATATCCAAAGAACTGGCTGCAAGGAAGAATGCTTTGCTGGTGTCGTCTCAGCCATCTTCACAATCGTTGAACACACCCCAATGGAAAGAGCCGTCTGCTTCGGGTCCCTCCGGCCAATTAACAAGTCGAGACCATAGAGAACAGACGCCCTACGCCCTGGGTGCGCTTCCGGCTGATGGCGTAGACCCAAAGGATCATCATGAACTGCAAAGCCTTGATGTCAATGACACTCACAAACAGGAACAGGCGGATCTAGACCGGGCACTATTCACCGCAAGCTTGACACACAAGAAACGAAGCTCGACATCTTCGCAGCCCAATCATACATCGCAGCCGGCCAATCCCACGCATAGAACCAGAGGAAGCGAGACCAATCTCCTGGAAACCCGGCCTCAAGGTGAGGATGAGCAAACGGAAAAGGTCTTAAAACACCGTTCACTCGGAGCCCAAGGCGTCGTTTCGCCCAGGAGTATCCTAGCAAGGGCATCTACTGAAGGCGTCGTTCCGAGACAAGCAAAGAAATTCAAATCCTCCCCCCTTGCAGAGTCGTATACAGTTGGCGGTGATAATGTGCCACCTGTTCCAAAACGGGCATCAACCTCGGCAAGCCCTCAGGCTTCTGAGACTTCGCGAGGGAAGACCTTGTCTGTCAAGGAGAAGGCCACCCGGTCCGAACTGAGTATAACAAGCTCATCTAGCGTCCTGCAAACGCCAAACAATGCGCTGGATAAAAGAGTGTTGGGCTCAGCCTCCGATGACACTGTTGACCCATCGGTAACAGAGACCCGAGATTCTCGGACCTTCATGAGCAGGATTCCGACATCAAAGCCTAGTCAGTTAGCTCCAAAAGCATCGCTAACGAAGCCACGCTTTTATAACTCACTAAACAAAGTGACAGGCCCCAATAGTGGCAAACCCAAGGCAATTGGTACCCTGTCACCTCGTCGAGAACGAGACTCCTCTCCCACCGTCCCCCCGAAAAGCCCAAAGCGGAACAGTCGAGCGTTATCGCTCTCTCCAGATAACTTCAAGACCATGTCACGGCCAGGCAGTGGCCTATCAGCGGCTAGGTCTGCGGAATCGGACTCGGACTACAACACGGCAGACGAGAATGCCTCGATTGATTCGCGAAACGGAGAGAACAAGAATCGGGCGGTTACAGCAAAGCCGCGTGCGATGGAGGACAATAGTGCGCTTGCAAAGAAAGGAGACCTCTCCAGTTCCGTCAGTGCTTCCGTGTCAAATATTTCTTCTGGCTCCAAGGCAGACTCGAAGAAGACGGCGAAAAAAACAAGACCAAGTGGGCGCGATCAATTTGTGGCAAAGTTATTCGTAATATGCTGCCGGTGCAAATTCTGGCATGATATGCCTTCAGAAGTGTATGCCAGCTTGACGAACTCTGATCCCTTGTCCGTTGCTTTGGACCAGGAACTTGCCCACTGGGACCAGAATGCCTTATCCGAGAGGCTTACTGGGGCGACGGGAGAAGGGCAGGCCATGCGCGAGTCGTCTTCCAAGCCGCTTAAGTCTGGAATCCACCAAAGGATGTTGCAAGCACGCTTGACAAGAAATCTGCCACCAGGCCCTGTCAAATGTTGCTGGTGCGAGCATACCATGAGCAAGCAATGCTGCCAGGGGTGGACGACTGTGGTTCAGATGCGCCAAAGACACCACTGATACAACTGGTTTCCTTTTTTTCACTGCCTTTACTGTTTCGATAAGCATCTGGATTTCTCGGGCTCTAAGTTAGCGCTGTTATTCTTGCATATGACGAAACAATCTGCGTGTACCTGAACGACAAAGAACTATTTTCGCGACCATATGATAATGTTAATGATAAACATGTTGAACACTATTTATGAGTTCACATAAGCAGTGCTGCATGTGGCTTGCATTCGGCCTCGGTTCGCGCATCGGTGATCCCAGACTCCGCGCTTCCAGCGCAAACAGTAGTTGGCTTTGTTGACCGACCACGAGGGGCTCAATTTCCAAAGGAGCAATGAAAGGGAATGTAAAACATCTGATCCTATGACAGTGGAGACAGGAAGTACTAGTATCAAACCTCGGCGGGGCAGCAGCTAGTAAGATTAGCAGTTAGTGACTCAATAGGGAGGTTTGCCTGACTCTGAAGAATAATTAAAAACGGCGACCAACAACTCACCACCTCCGTCCATCTTCACTGCCTCCTGCCACTTCCTCCGTCCCTTCCTCACTCTCCTTCCTTTCCGACCTGAAAGGCCCGTGCTCCGGCACGATGGCACGTCAACGAGGGCTTTCAACAGCCTCTTCCACGATATCGACTCTCGCAGACGGAAATCAGGTATGCTACTCCGGCATGCTCTCTTTCAACCAGCCATCGACCGCCTGATCTCGAGTCGCACTTCTCCAGTCTGTCTCTAACCACCACCAGGAGTTGGAGAGCATGTACGATTATCTAGCCAAGGTCATTCTGCTCGGACCCAGTGGTGCCGGAAAGTGAGTTGGCTCTCCCCGCAGTCTCCGAGCGGCGAGCTCTCCACTGACGACGACGCTCCACACGTGCAGGTCCTGCGTTTTACACCGATTTGTAAAGAACGAATGTACGGTCTACGATCCTACTGACAAGGCTTATGCCAAAGCTCCCTAGAGCTGGTCAGCCAGCTCGCTAATACACCGTTCGCTATAGGGAGAGTGTTATCGTCGCAAACCATCGGGGTCGAGTTCTCTTCTAGGATCGTGAAACTGGGCTCCGGCCCCCGACGGACAAGAATCAAATTGCAACTCTGGGATACTGCAGGGACGGAGAGGTTTCGATCGGTGTCGCGATCATATTATCGAGGCGCGGCGGGGGCAATACTTATCTACGATGTTGCGTCACATGCATCGTTCACTTCCCTCCCGACTTTCTTGATGGACGCTCGAGCGCTCGCGTCTCCAAATCTCACCGTCCTTCTCGCCGGGAACAAAGCGGACCTTACGCAAGAATCGTTTTCGAGCGGCGACTACCACGAGGATGGGCGGCCGCCGTCTAGCACTTCTAGCCGGCAATCCTCGTACCCATATGACTCAGTTGCTGGCTCATTTCGCTCGAGCAACATAGGGACTGGGACAAGGATGACAGCCTCGCATACCCTACACGGTCGGGAAGTTGGCGTTGAAGAAGCATCGCACTGGGCTGCTAAATCTAATATCCCTGCTGTTGTTGAGGTCTCTGCTCTCAATGGAGACGGTGTCGAGGAGCTCTTCCAACGACTAGCGCGCATTATCCTCACAAAGATCGAGCTGGGAGAAATTGACCCCGACGACCCACAGAGCGGTATTCAGTACGGGGATGGGGGTATGTATGGCCACGGAACTAGCGACGCATCAAGCATCAGAAGTCAGATGACACTTGACGACAGTGCCGTACATTTTCACCGAAGAAACACAAGGCGACGAGGTGGAGGAAATTGGAGGACCGGCATGGGCGAGTGGGAAGACGTCTTCCGACTGAGCGGGTTGAACAAGAAACGATCAGGGTGCTGCTGATCTCTCGCAGATTTCATTTACGTTTGATGCGGTTCTACCCTTGGAATCTGCTTTCATAATGCTTTTCGTGCTCACGAGTCCTTTTTGTTTCACTTCTGCTCTATACCCCGATTACGTTCGTTGATGGCTATATTTTATATACTAATCTTTGGTGCGCATCGATGTGATACAGTTGATAGCAATGCCTCGTATGAATATGATGCGTTTCTACAATGTCTACAATGTCTATCTTTTCAACCTTGTAGCAGAACCTTAGATCAGCCCCTGCATGGCCCCTGCATATAATTAGTTGATTAAGTACCCCGTATCTCTGATAGATCTAAGATCTGGAAAGTATGATGCGCGATACAGTATACATTATATTATATTAGAAATTATAATATAAGGTATCAATCAAGCATATCGACATTAAGAAAAGAACCACCGTAGGCGAAACTGGATAGACCAAAGTAGAAGTGTAGAAAAAGTAGATCCGATCTATGTATGTACAATGCATGCTCCGACCCAGCTGTGCACCAAGGGAAGGAACAAAACCAGAACACAAGACCCGAGGAGAATGGTAGAAAAAGGTATCAAGGTATCAGTCAAGAAGACACAAAAAGAAGTCAAGTCGTGTACAAGTCAGAGTTCGAAACAAGGTCACCTGCTATTGCATCGCATCGCATCACCGTTGTTGCCTCGATACTGCCCATGGTTATGTTCTCAGCGTAGCTTAGCTCAAGAAGCTTAGAACATGAGCGCCATAGCAGCCAATCCAGCACCAACAAGACCAGCACCGGAGAGCTTCGCGTTGGGCATAGCAGCACCAGTGAAGGGCGTCTCAGAAGGCGAGGCAGAGACCGTGCTCGTACCAGCAGGAGGTACAGAGATGGGGGCCGGAGCAGTAATGAGCGGGACGCTCGAGGAAGGCGAAGAGCTAGGGTGGATGAGGCTGGACGAGACGCGGGTGATGATGAAGGAGCTGCACGAGGGCGTCGGGGTAGCGGTGGACGAGGGTGTCACGATGATGGGCGTGCTGGTTGTTGTGGGAGTGGGGGTGGAAGTCGTCGAGGTCTGCACCGTAACAGTGACGGTTGTAGTGCGGGTAGAGGTGATGGACTCGATTTCGCCAGCAGCAGCGCCATTTCCGCCGTTCGCGACGGAGGCGAGAGCCGGGCTGAGAGCCGCGGCGAAGAGGGTGAGGGTCTTGAAGAATTGCATTCTGTGTTGTGTTGTGTTGGTTGATATGTGGGTTTGTAGTAGGTTGTTGGAGTATGAAGTATAAAGAGTAAATGACAGTTGAGCGTCGCTTGATGGTATGGAGGTGCTGTAAAGAGCGAATGGGACTGGAAACGAGTGGCAGCCCGTGTGGGTGAAGAGCAAAAGAGCGACGACAACGAGAGTGTTGGTAAAGAACGACGAGGAGTGAGGGAGAGGAATGGATAAGAATGAATCGGCGAGAGCAAGAGACTAACAAGATGAAAAGGGGCCGCGGTTGGCTAGCGGGGCCGCTTCCTGTGTTAGTGCCGCTCTTGACTTTTAGCTTCCTCACCATTCACCACCTCCCCGGCTGTGCCTGGTGCCACTCTCGAGCACTGCTGAAAGCCTGAGACGTCTCATCTTGTTGAGCCGGTTTCCGCGGTTGGCAGTGAGAGACTTGTCCATGATTATTTCCTGAGTGAAGTGCTCATTGTTTCAGAAGCTGATACTGCGGCGCGCGGAGTATACTTACTCTGGAGATAGTCTACTAGATGGAGAACGTGCCTGAATGCAAAGTTAGCGCGCTGCATTACGTTGCTCAATTTCCCAGGACCCATACAGCGCCATTGTTGCATTGCTTTCTGCAAGTTAAAGATAAGCCAAGTCTTGAAAGGTTGATGCACAGAGAACAACCAAAGGACCGACTGACAGGACTCCAAAAAAAAGAATATCTACAAATATTGAGATTGTCTCAGATGGCAGATAAACCAAGACATCTCCACGGTTCCTGCGCAGTTCCAAACATGCGACCCCACTGTTTCTTCATCAAAACTCTGGTCCGGCACGCTAAGTCAGGCCAGTTCCACTGTTGCTTTGATAAAGCACTGAAATCCTGAGCATCTTTATCTGCTGGCCGCCCAATTATTGACTCGGACTTAAGATTCGGCACAATAATGCAAGGTTAAGTAATTAACATTAGAGCTGTTATGACTGATGGGTCGCTAACTATATCTATCTGAGATAAGCAAAGAAAATCGATAGTGAACACTGGTCGTCGCTCGTAAAGATAGGGAAAAACTCTGTTCAACAGGCAACTGGGTATCACAAATGGTTCTACCAGACTATCCCTCCCGGAAAACACGGAAACATCCATTCCATCATTACAGGGCATAGACTGTACCGGCCACAACGGCAGCCATAGCCCAGTACCCGCTGGCTTGGATCAAATTCAGGGCGGCAGCAGAGCCGGTGTCGACGGTGTCCTCGTCAACTGTCGTTCCATTGGGTAAGGTTCCATTGATCGCGATCGTCTTCGTGCCATTAACATCGGTGACTCTGACAATGGAGCCATTCTTAGGCTGTGTCCCGTTGAAGAGCGACTCGTAGTATGTGCTGTTGTTGCTGTCGTCGCATCCGCAGACCGCATACTCTCCGCACAAGCAGATGACCGGGATCGATTCGTTCCTGTCGGAGGTATCGTTGTGATAGTTGTACGCGTGGTTGTAAGGGTAGGCGTGGGCGCCATAGAGCCAAAGTCCAGGGAAGAAGGCGAGCGCAGCGATGGGCAAGAAGAAAGGTGCAATACCCAGAGGCGATCGGATGCCGGAGGTGTAGGGGACAGTCGCACCTCCGCCATAATAGCCGCCACCGCGTCCGTATGTCGGTCGGGGTCCAGATCCTCCAGGCGATGTACCTCCCGTAGTACTAGTACGGCTGGTTGAGCCTGGGCGAGTTCCTGCATGGCCGCTGGAGGGACGGCTCCCACTTGAGCCTCCAGAGCCACCGCGTCCACCACTTCCACCTCCACTGCTTCCGCCGCCTCCTCCTCTGCCGCCACCACCGCCACCTCCACGGCGCTTCTCCAGGTCACGGCCTTCAATATCCAACACCTCGTTGGAGGGTTTGATCAGATCGCCATGGCGGACGGCGATAGCCGATTGGGGAACCGTGAGAGAGCTGACGGTCGAAGAGAGAAGTAATGTCAAAGCTGAGACAAGTGTGATCTTCATTGCGAGTATTCGATGCGTCGAGTTGTGTCAAGCAAGTGGCAAGTCGGTTTTGAGATGAATATGGGGAGATATTTATGATTGAAGTATCTTCAGATGAGAGAGGGAGAGCCGATGATCAGGGGCTGAAACGATTAATATAAGGCGCCCAACTCTTTGTGGCGCAAACGGAATGAAGATGCGGTGCTCGAATTATTGACGAAGAGTCCGTCGGAAGTTTTAATGCACAATGGCAACACGGCAACAGGGCTGCAAGGTTCTTTTTTAAGTATGGTTGATGGTTGAAAGCTTAAGCAAGCAACTGCCCAAGGATTAAATCAATCGATCAAGCCTCAAGCGCGGTGACGGTTTGCCAAGATTATGAACTCATAGTCTATAGTGCGAGCGGATACGAGCAGGGTCTAGAGGAGATTTCTCCGGGACAGAGATCGAATTGGAGTGCTCATGATGACTTCACAGGGTCCAGCGGCGAGGCTGAGCCACACTTCGTTTGATTGACCCTGCAGGGCGCAATGCTGCACTGCTCCAAAGGACCAAAGCACAGCCACTCGGGCACCACCTCAGTCCCTTGGCTATTGAAACAGGCCGTTTTCAGTGGCGTCGCTATGCAGCCACCCTGTCGATATTGCCAATATTCCTCCGCGGATAAGGGTCTAGCCACTACGTTGCCCAGAAGTGACCTCTGAGCGGTGCCAATTCCTGATCAAATAGGGCAATACCTCATGAAAAGCAATTTTGCCTTATACACTATTAAATCAAGGATCCTGATCAGCCTCAATCAACCCTGATTCATGCTCCAGTTCAGAGATCTCGATCCTATGGGGACGGACGCCGACGTAGATCACGTGTGGTCGTTCTGCTGACTAACCCACTAGCGGCGCAAAACACTTCCACTTTAAAAACTCCTCCGTCATTGCTCCCGAGCCTCCAACCAACTGCACGCAGCAACAACACCATTAGTGCTACTGGTCTCAGTCTCTCAGACGGTTACTGGCATGTATTCCTGATCCGTGGCTATGACAGCGCATTGTGCCCTATTCATGACGTAGCGGACAGACTATTGAGCCATGTGTCTCATCGCCGACCAGAGACTTCAAAGACATGCGAGGAGGAAAACAATTCAGCATTCACGACGACATTAATGAAGATCAGATGATGATCTTCCCTCTTTACCTCAGTCTACCTGCAACTGCGCAATTCCAACTGTCCCTGTTAGCTAGTTTAGTCTTCGGACTAAACGGCGGACGCAGCAACGGACTCTTTTTGGAGAACGGTCAACACATGTCACGTCTTGTGGCTGTGCCTGAACGGAGTTGGGTTGTGCGCTGGGCCCTTCGGGGTCCTGAACTACGTTCAAGTTGCTAGACGAATCAAGGGCCTTCATAGTCCGTGCTCTTCTATTCATACGAGAGCATGGCTCCTTGCGCACCAACATTCATAATAGTTTCTAGCTCACATCACAATTGAATGGATTTTTGAATTGACTGGATTTCGTATGACCATCGCTAATTGCGAGTGTATTGATGTTTGGTCGTAACTAAAGCTTGCTCGCCTTATCATCTATGACCTGGACCACGACCTTCCCCCATGTCTCCCGTCCCCCAAGCGCCTGCAACGCCTTGGGCACACTCTCCAGCCCGACAAACCTCTCATCCTTGAACGCCGTCCCCTTGAACTTCCCCTGCGCGATAAGATCAAAGATCCCCTTCCAAACAACACCCACCGTCTCCGTCTCGAACTTCGCATACTGTCCCCAGTGCAACCCCACAAGACTAACATTCTTCAACAGCACCCGATTCAGTGCAACCTTCTCGATATTCCCCGCCGCAAAGCCAATAACCAGCAATCTCGCATTCCAAGCAACACACTTCAAACTCGCATCGATCATACCCACAGGGTCATAAACGACATCAACACCAGCCTTGCCATTCCCCGTCCGGTTCTCCGCACACAACTTCTTCACTGTCTCGGGCCACCGCTTATCCTGATAATCAATCACATAGTCTGCCCCGAACTCCCTCGCAACCTCCCTCTTCCTCTCTGTTCCCGCCGTAGCAATGACCGTTGCACCTCTAGCCTTCGCAACCTGCACAGCAGCCAACCCGACACCCCCAGCAGCAGCATGAACAAGCACCCACTCACCAGCCTGAACATTCGCCCTCACAACCAGACCACCATAACTCGTCGGCGCCGTAACAAACAAACCAGCCGCATCCTCAAAGCTCCATCCCCGCGGAATAGGGAAAAGCGTCTGCTCAGCGGCAAGAACATGCGTTGCATATGCGCCCTGCGTAGCCCCAAAGACCCGATCGCCAACTTTATACTTCCAGGGTCCACCCTCCGTCGGGACTGTGGCGATTGTCCCCGCGAATTCGGACCCGCTTACCCAGGGGAGAGGCGGCTGGTGCTGGTATTTCCCGCGGATTTGGAGCAGGTCGAAGAAGTTTGTTCCTGTGGAGTGAATTTGGATGAGGTAGGCTTTTGGTGAGGGGGAGGGGGTTGGGAGGGTTGAGACTGTCAGGTCGAGGGGGCCCTATTATTATCTATTAGTATTGTTGTCGTTTCGATATGGAATAAGGTAGATGGTAGGTGCTTACCTTGACGTATTCTTTTACTTGAATGGCGCGCATTGTGGCGGATTAGGATTTGAGGGTGAGGAGCCCGGAGAGTGGTAGGTATTCAATGAAGAATAGTAGTTGAAATTGAGATATCAAGTCACAAGTATTATGTATAAGATTAGTTGAGTCTTCAACGTGAGTCTGAGAGATGAAAGTTGGAGGAGGATGAGGCGAACCTCCGCAAAGTCCCCGCAAGACGCAAGGCGACCGACAGCGGGAAAGATACCGAGGTTCTCGGATAAGCTAGCTTCCAGGTACCAGAGAGCTTAATCGCAGTGACCATGGAACGATCTCGCCGCAGACAAAGCCTCAAGGCTGCTGGATTCCCAACAAACAGGGAGGTCTCAGCTCGCCAGGGACACTGTAGCTGAGCGGCTTGTACCGTGGCACAGCCCAGCTTTGCGAACAACCAACACGAGCAAGCGACGACCGGAAATTAACCCCGAATCTGGGCGTCGACGTCAACGGTAAAAATAGACCTGTCGAGAAAGCCAAAAAGTCAAATATGTACAGTCTGTTATTTCATTAAACCCTATGTACCATTGGCGAGCCGAAAATTCCAAATCATTACCCCGTAAGCCAGTCCCATGCACATATTGTCCTAACCCAATTCTTGATCCCACTATACATGCCATGCTGAAAGCCCAACGCCGACTTCTGATTCGATATAACAAACGACATCCCTGCCCTGAGCTCTTATAGGCTCGCGGAGAATTCCAGATGCGATGTTGGTCAAAGCTCTATTGCGCTTTGGCCATTATTCGAGGTCAATGAAAGAAACAGAGAGAAATTGGATAAAAACACAAGACAGCGACCTGTCTTGGAATGGAAACCCCAACGAAACGTAGGCCAACCATGTGCCACTCAAAAGTCGACACTGGACCTATGGACGAGAGTCTCTGGGCCAGAATAGGCGTAGCTTGGCGAGCACACGGAAGGGTAGTGCCCAGGAAAGAAAGGAGATGTTGGCGTTGCCACTCCGGCTGGGTATTGACCGGTGTTTATTTTCGATGGCAGTGGCACTTTTCTCTCGAAAGATTTCGGTTGTCGTGCTTTTTGTCCCGTTGTGGCAAAGTCTGATTCATAGGGTGAAGTGAGATTGCGTTTCAGGGTGTTCAGTCCATCGTGGAACTCTGTCATCTGCTGAGAGGCTTGTGGGGGCATCATGTGCATTAGGGGGTCAATGGGCGGAGTCAAAGGTGCCGTCGTGTAGAATGGCATCGCTGGGCCTCGGCTGGTCTCGACAGGTATTGAGTAGTACTGTGGAATCGCCCATTGGACGGGTGGAACCGAAGTGGTTGTTGATGCTGATGTTTGTACGCAGGAGTCGGGGTCGAGAGCGTAAGAGGGGCTGGTAAAGGCAAGGGTAATGGAGGGTGTGGGATTGAGCAGGGCACCATCCACCAGAGGCGACGATTGGGAAGGGTCGTAAGAGCTGGAGGTGGAAACAGACAACGAGGCATGAGAGCTCACACGAGATTTGCCAGGTGAGCTGATGGGGGAAGATTGACTTGAGGCAGGGGCCCAAATGGTGGGTATGTCTTGCCCACCAAGGGGCATTGTAGGTATACCGTGTGCTTCGTATGCCCTATGTGTCATATACCATTCCGGATCGGTGGCATGAATCTCGGTTGCTGTTGACGGCTGACCACGCGCTGGAGCTCTTGGGCTGTTGCTGGAGCGACGCTTGGGTGAGTTGGTATCGCGGATATCACTTGTGGCTTCTTCTGATTTCTTCCTCGTTTGTCGTGAGGGCTTCGTCACGCGCCATTTCTTCAATCTGCTTCGCAACTGAGTCTCGCTGACTGATCGTTAGAGCCTTCCGAATGTTGGTAGGTATGCATGCTCACCTTGGGTTGAAGTTCTCTGAGCGAATCTTCTTGATGACTTGCTTCAGCGGCCATTCCTCGTCTTTATATAGAGCAGCAATCAATGCCCTCTTCTCCTCCCAGACATCCGACGAGATTGGAGCAGAGTTCTTCATCCTCGCGGATAGGAGAACAATGTAAAGCAAACGACAACAACTTAGTCACTGAGTATAATACAGAAGTGGAGAAGGGGGGATGTGGAAGGAAGAGCAATAAAGTGATCCGGTGACTGGCAAAAGAAAGTACAATTCAGAGAGAATGTGCTGTAAGAACGAAAACGTAGATCGGAGGAGGAGCACATCAGATATATGTATCTTTGGCCAGACGAAGAAGAAATTGGCCACACGATCTAGAGCGACAGTCACCAAAGGAATCTAACCGGTGGCCCAGCTAATGCACTAGAACCCGCTTGGCTAGATTCGATAATAAAAAAAGAGGGACAAGAAACTAATCGCGTGCATTGAAAGCAGGCGACCGAGCCCGCCGGGGAATCGGAGACGGGGGAGCCTGGTAGGCTTGGAGAGATCTGCTAGTACGAAGCTGCCCAAGAGACGAACAGTGGTGGAATGAAGCTGGTGATTGGGTGAAAGCGAAGACAGAGCATTGGCGGACCTTTTTTAGCTGCTGCCGCCGGTAGCACGCTCCATTGTCTCGGGTCTGTCATCCTTCATACCCCTGCTTCGCGATCTCATCATATCCCTGGGTCTCCTCGATCTGAGGGACCACAATATGTTGATCGATATTCCACACCATGAAACAGGGCGAGAGCAACATCGGGGGGGGTGGGCAAAAGAGCTGGAAATTCTTAGTGGATGGGGCATCTTCACACCAAACTCTCCAGAGTCCGAATGACGCTCGTGTGTCTTTTGCTTTTTCCTTTTCTTTGCTTTCTCTGTCGGGCCCTCTTTTCCCCTTTTTAGCTTGCCAGGTCATATTCCCATTGGCTGGATGACATCCTCCCGTCAATAGTACGAGTTGACCTATACTTTCCGGTCTCCCCCTGTTCATGTCAAACTGGGTCAGCCCTCACCATTGGCGTGCTGGTGACAAGAATGCCGGATATATGGAGACAGGCCAGTGCCTAGGTTTCTTTTGTGAATGAATGTTTGTGTCTTCCACCTCCAACGCGCCTTTGTCCTCGTTCTCCAAAGGTTGATTTTCTGCCCTTACAGAGTACCGCTAAGAACAATAGAACATTTGATGTTCCACACTGCTTGTATAAGCCCGGTCCAAGAGGACCAATTTGATTATTGTTCGGAATCTGATACCGATAAGACATCGGTATCCCAATCAAGCTCTGGCAGCTAAAAAGGAACTATCCGCTAGCCGAAAAGAGACAAAATAGAATGAAGGAAGCGGTCGATCTTCGGCTATAGACAGTTAGAGGAGGCTGCCAACGAGATCGTGCTAGCAATGCCAGAAGGTGATCCCCCATTCCCCATCGTATCCGTACAGCTAAACCCAGTTGAGGACTTGGCGCAGATATTGAACTGCCGTCTTGGGCCGCTTGTAGGGATCATCCGAAGCCTGGAGGGTTGAGGCAACGAGCAAAATCAAGCGGCGAACGAGTTGGAGAGGGGTCGACTGGTCGAGTGAACTAGAGAGCTACTGTAATGCAGTCAGATGGAGATACAGAATACAGTGGCGACCAGCGAAGTTTTCGTACCTTACCTTGACTTGCAGCCAAAGAGGGTCCCGCCACAGGCCGTCTCTACTCCATTACTACTGCCTTAACTCGCGGTGAACCTGGTGATCAATCTGTCATCTTGGGAAGATCACTTGTTCGGAACAGACGCTATCATTCCTGCCCGGTGTTTCTCCGTGGTCAATCTTCCCGACCCCAATGCCAGACCCACCATCTTCTGACGGGTCACTTGAACTCTTAGGTCGTTCGTCCCGCAATCAATGCATGGGCCAGGCACGATTATCTCGGGACTATCTTCCAGATTGTTTGGCTCGGTAGCCGTTCTTTGGCGCCGGATTGTGGAGGCACATGAGGCTTGACCTTTGTATTCTGGTGACGGAAACAAGTAAACGGGCTAGAGAACCATGGGTACCGTTGAACTGGTGGACTAGGCGCCTGCCTGCATGGAAGAGAGGATTGCGTAGCGCAGAGACTAGTAGACTGCAGGTTGCAGAGCAGAAGGAGAGCGTTAGGCACATGATTCGCGGGCGCTTAGACCGGAAGTCCAAATTGAAACTGACGAACATCTTCCGTTGCAACTTCCACTCCTCAACTCTCGAAAAAGAAAACACTACACCTAGTGGACAGTCTCACCATCAGCCACTGCCGCTGTTGACTATTATTATAACCAACGCGATAATGGCTCCTCCTGGCGCCCTGGCCGCCGCGAATACCCCAGATAACGCTACCTACAGGTCACTACAGCTGACCGGCCGTGAATAGTCTCAGAACTAAGGTCCCCTAGTTGCTGATAGAGGTGGGGAGGATATCAAATGTTTTGATTTGAGTCCATTAGGCACGTACCACTCTCGCGTCTGCAGAGGAGTTCCGCCGGGTCGAACCTTCTAAGCCTCGGGACCCAGCAAAGCGATCCATGGCGCGGGTTGCTTTTTGCGATTGTGAATCACTGCCCAATCGTCAGGCTCTGAAGTATATATCGATGTGCTTGTCATCATGTGTTATCGCAGTCCGTATCAAAAGATATTGAGATACGGACCGTGGAACCGCCCATGCCTGGTGGGTCATGTAGTCCATCAGTCTACGCCTGAGCCTCGATATTCGATAGTCGGACTGCAGGATTCAGCCGCTGCAGTGGCTGACAACAATGGGATAGTCAACAAATTTACTTCCACCAGCAGATTTCGGAGGCGACGGAGGGGGCTGACGCTATACTGAAAGACTATTGCCACAGAATATCAAAACGAAGGCACAAGCAACACCAACTGTGATTGGAAAAACCTGGTGTGCCGGCAATTCTAATTCCAGCTGCCCGGCGAGTTTATTGCTCCTGTACCACCCAAGAGGTAATCCTGCCCTTGATTTCAATCTCATTCCTGCGCAGTCTGCGCCGCTGGAGTTACATTCCCATGATTTCTGACGCATCAAGCTCATGCACTGTTTGCTGCAGCCATGGTTCCTGTGGCGATGGTCACAAAAAGCGATTTTTGCTTGGTAAAAATGTCTTTCCAGAGGGCCGACCCGACAAAACTGGTACCATATCCCGATATCCCTGTACAACTCGACGCGCTTACAGCTTGACGTCCATTGTTTCACGACTGGTCGCATTGCCTTCCTCGTGTGGATTGCGAACTGCATGCACACGCAGATAATGCAGAGATTTGAGGCCACCCCGCTGGCCCATCTCTTTTTGCATTTCCAGATCCTTCTGCGAGTGCTTTACTCGAAATTTCGCAACGCAGTGGCAATCAATTCCCGGGAAACAGGATCTAAATACGAAGGGGGACACTCAAGGGAAATTGAGCCAGTTCAATGGCGCCGGTGTATGCATCCGCAAATAGGTGATACGTGCAAATGGAGGGATTGATGTTTCGCACACTAGACTGGACATCATAATTCCGCCTCTTTCTATCATAAGGACTGGCTGAAGAAAGACTGAGGGCTCATCAATCAATACCATTGATTATACAGAGCTGAGGGAGTCTGAAAGCCCCCTGGTTTGCTCAGGGCAAAGCATCTGAGATGTGCCCCTCACTCAAATTCGCATCAGAATGTTGGTTAGTCATCTAGGGGATTGACTTTTCTATCACAAATCTTCTATCCTCTGTACCTGAAAAAGCATTGATAGGCTAATTGGAGTTTAGCTTGCGCATATGTCATGGTTCCTCGCAGAGTGTGGCTGACAAGGGCATTGTTGAATGCATCCGGTTTTTGACTTCAGGCCGATGCACCTCAGCAACAGGTTACATTCACATTTCTAGAGCTACACATGACCTGATGCTAACACAATAGCAGTTTTCGTTAGGAATAGAAGAGCGTCATATACGATAGTCTTTCCCTGCAGAGCTCTTTCATTCATCTTGTCCTCCCTCAACCTCCAATCTCCAGTGCCTTGGTTATGATCAGCTTGTTGCGCCGCCGGTATTTGATAATTGAATGCCGAGAGGCTAGATGACTTGGACGCAATATTGCTTCATTTCTCAAAGCAGGAACGTAGGTTGAGGCATTTGATATGATCATTTGTCTGTACTACGCATTTCAGAATGAGGATGTCTCGGATGCCTTCACGAGGTCTCATACAACTGCATGATCTTCACCCTGTTGTTGCCTGCTTTGCCGGGTATCTTCAATAACTGCCGCATTTCCTCATTGAGAAGTTATTTCCCCTCCAGTAGCTGGAATGCTTAGCTTTTCCAACCACCAGAGGCCCAGCGTCGCGGTCAGACTCAGCTGGAGATGCGACAGGGTATTGGCTTTGGGCTCTCTAATTTGACCTGCTCAACGATTTTCATATCCCTCATGGCCAGCGGACCTTAGTTCAGCAATCGAACCAAGCATAACCTCAAACTTTCGGGTTCACTGGACCAACAGCGACATAGGCAGGCACCTAGCTACCTCAGAGAGCAAGGTCGAACAGCTTGCTCGCCAGGGCTCAACTGGACGTCATGGGGGGGGAAAGCGATGAGCTCACCAGTGGAACATACCCGTCTCCCGCATGCCACAGTTTGGGGATATTGCCGCATGTACTTCCTAATAAAATCTTGCCCGACATCCGGCTTTGTCCTTCAGCTTAGTTTGGCGTTGATCAGTGGGGAAGACACATTGCAACCCTGCACGTCCCTGGCAGAGTTTGACTGATAGAGTTTGCGGCGATCCCGTAAAGCTGTTCACTATTGAACCGAGTGACTAAGAGATTGATGAGTTAGCGGCCATCTTGGTTTATTCCAGCACCTATCAACCGCTAGAGACAGACGTAAGCAGAGCGCCTGAGACTCAAACCACGGCAATTGAACCACATCGAAGCGACCTGGAGCAGGCGGATCACCGCGTGTTACACGATCCGCTATGCAGCTGCACCTTTCGAGATCTTTGCCTCGTGTCAGCCCCGGTTACGCACAGCAATTGGCCACAGCTTTTCTTTGTTTGCCCAAAGTGGACAGAATTTGTCCTCACCACCAAGTCGAAGAAAGAAAGTGTATCCTGCGCTACGCGCTATACTTGACGGAGACTTCATGGCGACTCGGGGAGCCTGAGACCGTTCGAGTATCTCTCGCGCCATGTTAGCTTTCTTTCAGTCAAACCGTCGGGTCTGATGGTCGCGACACGACCACCAGCTCACAAAGAACTGGAATTTACTCATCACGCCTCGAGCCGCCGAGGTCGTGAACGCACTGGCATCCAAGCGCGCCACAGATCCTGCGGATACTTTAAGCTCCGCATCTGCGCCAGGGCCCCCAGGCCTGGCCAGTGGCCTCAGTCTGATTGTCGACGAAGCTGTCAGAAACTGAATTCGTCAAACGATGTTCGGGGTGGCCGTTCATCAAACTTCAGCTATCACTCGGCTCATATCCGTCTTGTCGCTGTCCTTTCGGCCGTGGGTTTGTGGAGACAGAATTGTTTGAAAAACAGATGGCAGATTACTAAGATCCTTCTGTCCCCGCAGTGGGCCTCCATTCAGGCCTCCAACATCGATCCTGCAGCCTGCCAGATATGTATGGAGAGCTGGATCAAGTCAACTCCATTGCTGCTTAGATAACTAGTTTGAGGCGGAGCCGCGGAACCCATGCACGATGACCCGCAAGCGGTTATCACCGCACGACACGACTGGAAGCGGAAGGATTGAATGGCGGTGAAAAGCTGTTTGGCTTTATCGAAGAATGGGGCTCAATTGAGATTTGTCAAGGTTTGGCCTGTGTCTTTGTCAAACCGCTCGGGCTGAGAGCATAGGTACTGAGATAGGGCTCTATGCATGTCGTGACTCGCAGTCGTTCCCCAGAGTCAGCCAGCCCACATTACATTCTACCCTCCGAATAGATACTCCGTCTGGATATCACATTTACAGTTTACAGTCTACCTACCCATGAACCCCATGGAGATGGCATCAGAGCCATGAAAACCAGAGCAATGTTCAGCTCCGTCTGCTCGCTTAGTGTATATAAATAAATGGCTCCATACCTACATGTTTGCTTGCCTCTCGCTTCAAGAGCACAAACAAATCGAAACAGCCACGCCTCCAGTTGACGAAAATGATCAAAAATGACATGTCAACTGCACGATCAATCTGGTCATGCGAGATTTGAGATCCAGATTCAGTTTCATGGCCAGATTGCGAGTTCTCCATTCCTGCCGCGCTTGCATTGTCTGCCCTGTTTGCCTGATGGGTTTAGGGCCTGAGGCATACACACATACCTAGGTACTTAGCTGCGGAATACTGACGGCCGCATGCATTGCTGCGTCATGGAATGATCTGGAATAGGGGAAGAAAATGAATATCCATAGCTACATACATACATTAATCGAACATAATGATAAAGTACCCAGAGAAAACAAGTCAAAAAACCTGTCGGTGTAATAATACCAGAACATGCTAAGGCAAGACAGACAATGAAGATAGCGCAAAAGCAAAAGTAAGTTTAGCATAAAAATACAGGTGGAAAAGAAGAAAAGAAGAAAAAACGCGGTTAGCAAGCAAGCAAGCAACGTCAATCACCCGTCAACGACGTCTCTTGCGCAGCCGATGCTCCTTCCCCTTCTTGGACTTCTTCGTGCTCTTGTCTACGGGGAGCACGAGCGGTTCGTCCTTCATGTTCCATTCCATGAACCGCATGAGATAGTTGTCGATGTGTCCTGGCGTGGAATCCGCCTCTGCATCCGCGACCAGATCGGGGTTGTTTGCGCCCTCGACCTGCGCCGCCGCATCGTCGGGTAGGGGTGTGCCTGCTTGAGTTGGGGTCTGGCCCTGGCCGGAGGTAGTTGAAGCGCCGGTGGCGTTAGCGTTAGCACCAATGTTGGCACGCTCATCAAAGTCACCGTCGTCGGCGTGCTCGAGTTCCTTCTGTGCGTTCATCGCCGCGTCGATATCTTCTTTGTCTTCTGCTTGTTCGAAGACGCGCGAGGTGTTCGTGACTCGGTTCTCGAGGACACGGTCCATCGCTGCGCTGGCTTCGTCTTGGCTTGTTAGGGCCTCGTCTTCGGCGCCGATCATGTCGCGCACGTCGAGCTTCGTGAAGTAGTCTGTCGTGAATTCTCCTTCTTGGATGACGACGTCGTCGAGCATGCGCTTTTGGTTGGCCTTGCGGAGGATGTTGGATTCGATGGTGTATTCGGAGACGAAGCGGTAGATGTGCACGTCGCGGGTTTGTCCAATACGGTGGCAGCGGTCCTGGCATTGCTTGTCCATCGCTGGGTTCCAGTCGAGATCGTAGAAGATGACTGTGTCGGCGCCTGTCAGATTGATACCTAGACCTCCGGATCGACTGGACAGGATGAATGCTAGGATACGGTTGTCGTTGTTGAACCGGTCTGTGAGGATCTGTCGCTGCTCGACCTTGGTCGTACCGTCTAGACGAAGGTATCGGTGCCCGTGAATGTTGAGGAACTGTTCCAACACGTCAAGCATCTTGGTCATTTGTGTGAAGATCAATGCTCGATGACCGCCGGCTTTGAGGTCGCGAAGCAACTTGTCCAGTCGTTGCAGCTTTCCACAGTCATACTGTAGAAGTCGCTTGTCTGGAAACGCAATGGACAGGCGCATTTGGGCCTCATGGAAAGGGTCATGTGGCGGGAATCTCTCCTTGTTTGTGAGGTGCCGTGTTGAGATAGGTGTGAGAGCTGCTTCTGTTACTCCTGAAGCAATCGCTGCCGGAGTGACACAGGCAAACCTCTGCACGTACCCGTCCATGTCCAAAGATCGTTCCTCCAAGGACATGATCATCGAAGCAAGCACAGAGGACTGACTTGATAGCCAATCCGCGTATGACCGCTTCCGTAATGGGCCATTGGCTGTCGGCCGCTGCTTGCTATCCGCGGTAAGGAACTCGATGAGGCTGGTTCCGTAGACAGGTCGACGACCGTGGCGCTTCGACTCGAAGTACAAGAACCTTTCCAGCTCCGCCATCCTCCTTTTCCTGCCGTCGTTCTCTAAAGCCTCCAATGTTGATTCCATGGTAGAGCCGTTGAACTTCATCTGCCAATTTGTCCGATGATACTGGCGCTCGCGAAGTGTATTGAAGGGTGCGTAAGCCATGATCCTGGCGCTATCATCCGCTAGTCTTCGTGAGATATCTTCTCTTGAAATCGGTACCATATTGAGGAAATCGAAATCCAGCTTCTCGAGCGGATGTTGCCAGAGGAGTCGTCGCCGAACAAGAAGTTCCTTGGTTTCGAAATCTGTGGCAACAGAACGTGACATTGCAAACGACGTTGAGATGGGTCGAGTCTCGAAGAGATCTGGATGGTTGCAGACCTTTCGTAGTTGCATCAGACAGTTGATGATGGAAAGGTAGTTTCCGGATGCAAGCGTTTCCTTGGTTTGCGCCCTGGACATGAAGCCATCGTAAAGGTATCTTTGTCGTTTGGACAGCCTGCAGTATACGACATGCTCGTACTTGCCAGGCATTTGCTTTTCAACGTCCGCTTTCAAACGACGTAAGATGTACGGTCGCAAGACAGTATGCAGCTTCGTCACCACTTGCTTTGCTTCATCGTCCATTGTTTCTCTGCCATGTTCCAGGATTTGTTCCACAGGGCGTCGGAACCATTCGGAGAAGTTCCTCAGATCAGCGAATCCTTCAATACCAGCTTCATCACCGTCGGTCGGCATCAGAAAGAAGAGCAAAGACCACAACTCAGTAAGGTTATTCTGAAGAGGCGTTCCAGTAAGCAAGAGTCGAGCCCGCGTTCTGAAGGTGAGTAGCGCTTGCCACCTCTGCGAGCGGAAATTCTTGATGTTGTGAGCCTCGTCGAGAATCATGTAGTGCCAAGCCCTTCGCTTCAGGACTTGCTGATCCTGTAGCACCAATTGGTATGATGTGATCAACACATTCCAGCTGTTATCGTCCATCCAGCCTCGACGTTTTTGGCGACGCTCTTCTTGTGTTCCATAGTATGTCATAATCTTGAAACCCGGACACCACTTCTTGAACTCCATCTCCCAGTTGAGAATGACACTCGTCGGAACCACGACAAGATGTGGACCCCAGACCTCGTGTTCCACAGCTAGATGTGCGAGCAGAGCGATTGTTTGGATGGTCTTTCCGAGACCCATTTCGTCTGCAAGAATACCGTTAATTTGATTTGTGTAAAGACCCGCTAACCAATCCAAACCAAAATGTTGATACTCTCGTAGGGTTCCCCGGAGAAGATGAGGTACGGGTGTTTTAAGACCAGGAGCAGGCGATTCATCTGATGGCACTTGCTTTTCAATCGGGGCATCATATGACGAGACAGATTCGGGCTCAGAAGGTTTTGTAGCGATCGTTCCCGGGGACGGCTCGCTAGAAGGAGCTCTACTGTGATCTGGTTCACGTTGTTCAGGCTCGAGCTCATTGCCAGTGCTGGGTACCTCGAGTTTGGTGGCAGGCGATGTAGGTGGTTTATCAGGGTGAGTCAATTCCTCGGTTTTAGGCACATCCATCATGTCGATATCATCGGGCTGTGCTTCAGAAGGAGGAACAATATTCTCAGCCGGTGCGGTGTCAGCGTGCGAGACCTGATTTTCGGTGGTGGTTGTCTCCTCAAGGAGCGTTTGACTCTCATCAACTGCGTTGTCGACAATGGGACCTTCTAGAGCCGGGGAAGCCACATCCGTGGCTGGCGTGCTGGAATCTTTCTTCGTTGGACCAGTGGGAACAAGTGTGACTTCATCGTCAGACTCGTACTCGTCCTCATCGGAATCGGCTTCACTCGACCCCTCGTTGCCGCCAGCATGAGATATTGATACATCATCGCCTTCATCACCTTGAGGAATGCTAGAGGCTAGATCCTTGGCGGAAAAGAATCCTAGTAGACCAGACCTCCCATCATCCTCTTCCTCTTCCGAGTCAGCTTCACTAGAACCCTCGTCGTCACTGTCGCCCATGTCATCGTCCATGTCGGTAGATTCATCGCTATCATCCATGAGAACTGGGTCGATTTCTTCGAGATCTACATGCTCCGATGGTGTTTCTGCGGTTGGCGGTATTTGCGATGTAACACCATCATTGTCATCAACATCTGTAGCGTCGCTTCTCTCTGAATCCGTATCCGAGTATGCGGACGTTGCTCGAGCAAGATTGCTGGTTGGTAGATCCGCGTACTTCAACCGCAGTTCTTCGGCGGTAAGACCCGCATCATCATCCTTGCCATCTCCGTCGTCCTCTTCGGTATCCGTGGACATATTACTTTCGTCTTCTTCGTCGTCAGAGTCATCATCCGTATCGGCTTCATCATCGTCGGACGTAGTCTCCGGGGCATCACTTCCAGTTTCACCCAGGATTTCCAACCGTCGTTTTTCAAAAAGCATAGTTGACTGTTGGATCGCTCGGTCTAGGGCTCTTTGATCTTTGGCTTTCTGCTCCTCTTCCCATCGTGCAAGACGTATCCGGTCAATCTCTGCTCGTGCCAGATCGAACATCTTCTTGAGATCCTTAGCCAGCTGTTTGCGCTTGCCCCGCATCTCCTCTTGTTGCTCCCTTAGCACATCTTCTGGATCCTTATTGCGCTTTCTCCATGCATCTGCGCAGGCAAATGCCAGTTCCTTAGCCACTCGACGGTGACGACGATGTTCCTGATCGAGGAGTTTTTTGAAGAATACGGTATGCGCGACAAGGTGATCCTGATGCGAATACTGCTGAGGGGGTTCCTCTTGTTCTTCCGGCAAAAACGCAGAGCAAACTTCAGAGCTTAGTAGACCACCGAGTTTCATCGCGTCCATCACTTGCTGTCTCCTCTGCGCCTCTTTCAATGCCTCCCCTGGCCCAAATATACCCTCTCCTCCCAAGCCTTCATTCGAAACCCATTCTTGAAATGAACCGTATTTCCGAGCAGGAAGAACGTGACCGGGATGCTGCACATCGAGTGTCGGCTTCTTGACCTTAATTCGTAACCGCGGTATTCCCTGTCCGTCGTCATCATGCTCATCGTTCGCCGCATTTTCCAGGTCCTCCTCCTTCACATCAAGCGCCGCAGCCGCATGTAACGAAGATCGTGTTGGGCGTGTTTTGTTCGGGTTCGAGTAAGTAACCATCCCATTCGAGTGCCGGTGGTTGTGCTTGGAAGTACCAGAGCTGTCGGACCTCGTGCGCGTAGACGTACGTTTCGGCGGAGGTGAAATAGACCCTCGCTGCCTCCTACCTGTTTGGCCCTTTGACGACGTGTTCGGTGAACCGTTCACTGCTGCTGCGCCACCTAGCGACCTTCTCTGTGTTCCTGAACGCGCCGATGCTGGAGATGACGCAACCGCATCGGTCCGACTAGACACAGCTTTACTTACATACAGCTTGTGACCAGCGCGCGTGGGCTTGATATCCGGTGACGGTTGTTCGACGGGTCCGACGTTGCTAACCCTTGTAGATCGACGCTTGCCATCTACAAGCTTCGATGTCGGGCCATCAGCGCCGGCCTTCTTCCATGGAGGAGAAGCTGCCCTGGAAGCTGAGCGACGCGAAGGCGTTGAGCTTCCGATTTTCCGCCGCTTGGAGGGTGGTTCGTCACTGTGGTCGACTGTGACATTTTTGACCTCGGATGGAATCGAGTCGAGAGCGGTGGTATCGATAGGGGGAACGTTCGAGGGAGTTGCGGATGAAACGGGCTCGGATTCCGGGGTCATTCGTTCATTTTGGCGCGATACAGCATCATTTGTGCCGTTTTGCATGTCTTGTAGCCACGGAGACAGGGGCCCTCTCTACAGCTGACCCCAGTTTTCCCAACGAGGACGCGGTTGGATGGGGTAAAAATCGCATCAACAGGTAGCGGGAACTGAGTTGAGGTGCCACCAGAAGTCTGGCATAATTATCGGCAACGTAACGTGGTTGGCAAGCGAAAAAAGCGATGGATTGGATGATTTGCGTGAAGAGGTGATTTTTTCCCAATTGTCGACGAGTCAACTCCAAGGCGGACGTGTAGGTAAGCTGGCGCGCGCCGTGGAGTTAGTTACATAAGCCACCTTCCCCGTCATCCGCAACTTCACTCCATCGCCAGTCGAGCCTTTTGCTTCCCCCCTCGCTAAGCTACATCTTTCAATCTACAGCTCTAGAGAGGTTGGTGTCACTCCGTCGGTGCCAACTGCGACGCTATCTCGTTGTTTTAGAGCTAATTGTCCCCCCGCAGATGCTTGCCCAACGTATCCTGTCACGGCGCCTGCCCCAGGTTGCCCTTCGCTCTACCGTCCCCCGCGCATCATTTTCCCAAGTCCGTGCCTTGAAGGACGCCGAAAAGGAGGATCCTCTGCAGGTATGACGTCTTTTTGCAGCTCTTTTACTGTGTACCATGTCAATTGACGCCATTGCGCTCGTCTAGAACGGTGGTTACCAGAACCCTCCCCGCCAGAAGCGTGCTTTCCGAGACCCCTACGGCGAATGGTGGGATAAGCAGGAGAGGAGGAACTTCGGCGAGCCCGTCCATGAGGAGAACGAAGTTTTAGGTGTTTTCAGTCCCGAGCAGTACACCCATGTGACTGCCCGCAAGGGTCTGTTGCAGCTCGGTGCCTTCGTCGTTACATTCCTCGGATTCTGCGGCGTTGTGAGCCTTTTCTATCCCGACAAGCCCAGCACACCCAGGACATTCCCCGACGGTCTAGAGAAGGAACTCGGAGGTGCGAATGCTGCTCCGGTAGGTTTTCAATCCGTCATCTCGATGCTCAAAGGCGATATTCTAACGTACGTTTAGGCCCGGAAAACTGGCGAGGGCTCCTGGTGATGATACCTTTTTTTTATATGTGTAATACATACAATGCGATTTGTTCCGGCGCCCGTCGATTATCTGATTATTACAAGTGAACCTGTTTTGAGATCTACAGCACAGGACCAAGCCTAAATTTACTATTCGCACCTGGAACGGAGCCAGGTATTTTGAGAGAAGTGGTTCGGATGGTACCAGCTGGGTCGTTGAATGACAGGGTATGGCAAGGCGCTGCTTTTGGGCAGCATCGTTGGCTCATGACCAAGGTCGAAACGGCACCATGTACTAGAAGGCTCTGTAAGACTAAAAATAAATTGGGTGTAGCAGAATCATATGTTTTTATTTGATTTCAATTTTAAAATTTAGTAGTGTAGACTGTGAACACCGAGTGCGG
Source organism: Aspergillus stella-maris (assembly GCF_047715825.1). Classification (NCBI taxonomy): domain Eukaryota; kingdom Fungi; phylum Ascomycota; class Eurotiomycetes; order Eurotiales; family Aspergillaceae; genus Aspergillus; species Aspergillus stella-maris. The sequence goes on along the minus strand of NW_027396895.1, from coordinate 11,597 downwards.
CGCCTTACGTCAGACTATTTTAAGACATTTGGGAGACGCTGGAGTCTTTTGTTTCAGATTTCAGGCGTTCGTTCGGCAGCACCTTGCTCCTGCGATGATCTGCCGCCGCAACAACACGCCCCTTTCATCTTCACCTTATCTGCTTTGATTCGTTTCCCTGTTTCGCTCCTATGATACCCATCTTTTTCTCGCATTTCTGAGCCCAGCGAGAATCATCCACAGTTTTCTTCGTTCCTTCTTCGAGCTGCGCAAGCTGGTAATCTGCTTCGCGATCCTCCCATGGTCCCGCCGCCGCCCCTCGCTTCTGATAGCTGAAGATTCCAGATAACCTACAACCCCTATGTCTACAGGGTCTACTCAATCCCGAGGCGTAAACCGGCGGGTGAACAGCATCCAACATGAAGCCCGCCATTCGCGCAACCAGTCGTTGTCTCGCCGTCGTACGGTGAGCTCCTCAGCCGCCTACTCCTACGCCCTCCGAACGGCATACCTTGCCCACCTCCTTCACCCGCGTGCACGCCGTGTTCAAACTGCCCCCGCTCCTCAACAACCGCGGCCGAAGCGGACTTCGACCTCGTTCCAGGATTTGATGAGCGACTTCTCCCTCATTCGCGATTCTAAAAGCTCCCGGTTTCCGCATGGCTTCATAACCGAGCTCGAAAAGAGGTTGACGGGTGTGCTGATGGGAAAAGAGAGGAGAAAGGAATACCAAGATCCACTTGTGGTTCGAACATTCGCTGCCTTCCTCAATGCCCTGAAAGACAGCTCGTTCAAGAAGCGGATGGAGAAAGACCGACGTGCCGAAGATCTTGTCCTCATTTTCTATTCCAATGCAACCAAGGAGCTGAGCAAGGGTAAAGATCACGATGATGACAGCTGGAGGCTCATGGTGGATAGACATGTCGCGCTCTTTGTTCGCCTATTCGCGCTTATCCTCAAAAGCCACGATTGGGCGAAGGAACGACCAGAGCTCGCAAATCGACTGCAGGTCCTGGAGACCAAGCTCCTTTCACAGGATTTGGACCTTGTGCAGGCCACCGGTCCATCGACTGTCGAAGTCATTGCGCCAGTGAGCTACGATGTGAAGGATATGCCTCTTGTGCAGCATGTTGCGAAAATATTCAATGTTGGCCTTTCCCAGGTGCAATTTGATATAGATAGCCACCGGGGAGTATGGACTGAGCAGGCGGCGCTGAAAGACCTCAAAGCCTACCAAACTCATCTGAGCCTCAAGACGGGAAACACATTCTCTGCGGACGATTTTGAGGAGGAAGATGCTTACGAAGGCTGGAGGAAGAACGAAGGGCCTGATCTATCTCAGATGATGCTCGCCATCATACAATCTAACCCTGGGCTCGCCAAGAATACTCCCGGTGGTTCTATTCCGCAGTTCAATGCAGGTGCCGACCATGAATCGAGTACTATCAGCTCGACTGGCCGGCCAATATCGTATGTGATTGACCAGCCTGTGGACATAAGCTCACTGTCTTTTGACGATGACAAGGAAGAGTCCGACACATACACCTTCATACCGCCGGATCCGCGGTCGGTATATGGCACAATTCTAGCTCAAGCTTTGAGCCATGATCTGAAAGACCGTGACCTAGAGGCCACACCAGCCACCTCGGACGTGCCTTCGTTGAAGTTGTTCTCGAAGCAATCAACTGAGATGTTAAACGAGATTTGTCTTCGCTGGAGGATTCCCGCGTATTCCAGAATTGTCCTCTTCTTGGACGTTGTACGATCAAAGTTTGTAGACAATGAGATCGACCTCAGCACCCTAGACGGAGCCTTTACCTTTGTCAAGGAGATGCCGTCGGCCGAGGGGAAGAAGCGAAACAGTTTTGTTTCATCAGTACTCTACGATAGGCATAGGTGGACCGTGCACGACAGGCTGATGATGCGTCAAATACTCTCTTCTCTTCACGAGGCCATCTTGCGGGAATTGTATGACGTTATGATGGACTGCTATGAGGCAAAGCCTCGTCCAATCGGTCCAACGATGTACGTTTTGGAGAATCATATCCAGTTTGATCCTGACTATACGGAAGACGAGGGTGATTTGGAGCGCTTCCGTTCATACGTTCAAGAAGGCCTGTCACAGAAGGCAACTGAGAAGTATCAGAGCATACTGAGCCAAGAAGTCCCAGTCGAGCCAGAAGAGTGGGGGTTTGATCATGTCATTCGGCTTTGCGATGCAATTACTAAACACGCTGAGAAGATTCGCAAGCGCTATCGAAAGAACCCAGAGATTATGGGGTAGGTGTTCTATTCCTTATTTCCATGGGATAATTGCTAACAAACTAGGGTGAATCCTCACGAGATACTCTTGGCGAATACCATGGTCATTTTCGCGGAAGACATTCATCAATTAATGGTTCGGATCATTGAGCTGGAGAAAACAAGAGAAGAGGAGCTTGAAATTGAGGATGCTTTTCATCTCTACAAGCAACTGTGCTCTGTGCGCGAACTCTTCGCGAAGCAACTTCCTGAGTATGTCCCACAAAACTTATACGGGCTTTACTAATGACTTCAGGACTCCGTTCCCCTTTCACATCGAGGATGTATTGGAAGACTTTGTTTGGAGATGGTTACGTCTTACCGACCAAAAGATCATGGAGTGGACCGAGCAAGCACTCCGACAGGATGTTTTTACCGTCAAGGACGATAATGCCAGGCACAGTGTATCTATAATCGACATATTCCGCTCCTTCAATCAGATCCTCGAACAGATGATAGGACTCAACTGGGCCGACGAATTTCAGTACGCCAAGTTCATGACGGCCCTGTCAAAGTCGATCGGCCGAGCGGTGGCGGTATATTGTGAAACAGTCGAGAAAATCTTTGCAAAAGAGATGGATAGACTTTCTCCGGATCAAGAAGCGGCGCTGAACCAGACAACACAGGAGAAACTGATGAGTTTCGCGAAGGAGGCGTGGAATAGCAAAGAGAAGATCGAACCATTCCAATTCTTTCCTCAGGTAATTGGCCCGAAACGTCCAGGACGAATTATGCTAATATGCCTAGTCTCTGGTTAAACTGAATAATATTGAGTACGCTCTTACCATGCTTGACAGGCTTGAGCGCGAGGTCAATGTTGATGGCTGCGCGGAAGCCATTGCTCGACATAGCCCTCCGCAGCTTCAGAAGATCCGTAAATCGACGACTTATGTCTTCACGATCAAGGTCGTTGAGGCAGAAGACCTGAAGGCTTGCGATATGAACGGTGGAAGCGATCCATATGTTGTTTTGGCGGATGAATATCAGAAGCGAATCGCCAAGACGCGCATTATCTACAATAACCTCAACCCACGTTGGGATGACACAGTCGATATTACAACTCAAGGCCCTCTGAATATTATCGCCACGATTTGGGACTGGGATGCAGTGGGTGACCACGACTACGTTGGTCGTACGTCAATCAAGCTCGACCCCGTCCATTTCAGTGATTTTCTGCCGAGGGAATACTGGCTTGACCTAGACACTCAAGGTCGGCTCTTGCTTCGAGTCAGCATGGAAGGTGAACGTGATGACATTCAGTTCTACTTTGGCAAAGCATTCCGGACTTTGAAGCGAACAGAGAGGGACATGACCCGGAAGATTACGGAAAAGGTAAGCTACTGGTACACCCTTGTTGTAAAGCATTCACTAACTGATAGTAGCTTACTTCGTACATCAACCACTGCTTGTCTCGACGGACATTGAAATCATTGTTATCTCGCGGTATCGGATCTACCGTATCCAACTTCCTCAATCGAAACCGCGCTCAGACACTCACTGCTGCACCGTCCGGCGCTGAAGTCGAGAACGCATTGACACCGCTTTTCGACTACTTCAACGCCAACTTTGCAATCATGGCCGAGACACTTACTGGAGAAGCCATGAAAATGGTCATGGCACGTCTTTGGAAGGAAGTTCTCGCCACAATCGAGAGCCTCCTCGTGCCTCCTCTCTCCGACAAACCATCTCACCAGAAACCGCTTACAATGCAAGAAGTCGAAATCGTCTCACGCTGGCTCGTGCTCCTCCTCAACTTCTTCCATGCCCCAGATGAGGAAACAGGCGAAGCCGCCGGTGTCGCCATCGACATCCTGAAATCGCCTAAATACCACGAGATTCAGAGCCTCAACTTCTTCTACTTTGAACCCACCGACACTCTCATCCGTACGTCGGAGCGAATGGCCTCCGCTACAATCTCCCGACAACAAGCACAACGGAACCGGGCGTCCGCCCCGCCCAATGTGGGCTTGGGAGGCGCCAGCGTCCTTGGTGTCCCTGGTGGCCGTCGCGCTAAGAGTGTCATGAACACGCGAAACCTAGGCACGATGAAGAAGGCTAAGGCCGAGAAGTGGAAGGAGGCGCAAGCCGATCCGAACGACGATATGATTCTGCGTATCCTGCGTATGCGGCCGGAAGCAGCTGGGTATCTCCGTGACCGTAGTCGTCAGAAGGAGCGCCTTGCCGCTGCGGCTGCGGCGGATGCTATTGTCAAGCAGAGTCTTATGGCTGGTGCTGGGGGACGTATGCCTGGGACTTTGGGACGTCGATGATTGATTGATTTATCTGTTTTAGCAATCTCCTTTATTGTTGATCTACTGCGTATGTGTCTGTTTGTCTACAGCATGGATACCGATTGATGATTTGCAATGCTTTTTGTTCATTTGAGATGATGTGGATAGCGGCGAATTTGCAATATATCAAATAATAATAATCATAAATGACCACTCCCACTCTACCGTAGGATATCATCATCCACTTTATTCTTCCAATCCAGTAAACTAGTTCCAGTTTACGCCAGAGCAATGCACTCAATCTCAACAGGAACACCCTTAGGCAGCTGCTTAGCAGCAATGCAAGAGCGAGCGGGCTTGTGAGTAAAGAACTTCTCGTACTGCGCGTTCATCTCAGCGAAGTTGACCATGTCGTCGAGGAAGACCTGCCAGCAACAAAACAATCAACCATTAGCCGCTGTCCCTCTACAATGTCTTTAAGTGCCCAAATGTAGCACAGAACTTACATTGACGCGAATGATCTTGCTGACGGACGAACCCGCAGCCTCGAGGATAGCAGCGATGTTGTCGCAGCAGGCCTGGGTCTTGGTCTTGATGTCACCCTCGACAAGGTTGCCGTTCTTGTCGGCGGGGATCTGGCCCGAGAGGAAGATCTGGCCGTTGGCCTTGATGGCTTGGGACTGGATTATCCTTAGTATGTGGTGTTGCAAGGAGGTATGGTAGCTGTTGCAATTGCTCGCGGAGTGTTTATGGGGTGCGGGGTAGGTGCTGGAGCTGGAGTTGAAGCTGACTGGAAGGGAAGAGGGGTGATGAACGTACGTAGGGGCCGACAGCTAGATGATATTGTTAGTAACTGTCATGGTCATGTATATAGATAGCAGCTCCCTAGGTCTGGGATATGTGGTGACTCACGAGGGCAAGCGTTGGGGGTGAAGATGTTGGTGAGGTCAGACATTGTGGCTCGTTGGAGGGGCAATTGGACACGAGAAGAGAGACGGGGACGAATTGAGGATGTGAGGAGAGGACGAGAGACAGACAATAGACGAGGCGAGATCCTGAGCATGGAGAGTAGAATATAAGAAGAAGTGTATTCCGCGGGAAAGTTGTGGAGGGGAACAACAGCCTCAAGGTTCCCCCCACTTTCCTTTCCACTTTCCTTTCCACTTTCCTTTCTACTCCGACAACGGATCTGTGTTCTCCAATGCCTCAACCATCAACTTTGAACTCATGAAATGTTAATTCTAGTCTACTAAACACAATATTTGGCATTGACCACAAACTACAACTTCGCCGTCTGGCTCTCCTTCTTCACCAAATCGCGCAGTTCCCGGCGTAGGATCTTCCCACTGGGGCTCTTGGGAATAGCCTCCATATACACAACCCCTCCACGGAGCTGCTTATAATGCGCCAGGTTGCTCTTGACAAAGTCCTTGACCTGGTCCTCGCTGATCTTTGATTTATCGGCAACGATGTATGCTCGCGGGACTTCGTTACCTGAACCATCGGGTTCCTGAACGCCAATGACAGCTGCATCGTAGATGAGGGGGTGGGAGATGAGATGCGCTTCCAGTTCGGCGGGGGCGACCTGAAGGCCCTTGTATTTGATGAGTTCCTGATTTGTTAGTACAAACTCGCAACTGAGGTCCTCAGTGAGAATGACGTTACCTTCTTCCGGTCAACGATATAGAACAGTCCTTCCTTTCGCAGACCAATATCACCCGACTTGAACCAGCCGTCTTCCGTGAATGCTTCTTTTGTGGCCTTTGGATTTCCAAAATATCCTGTCGTTACCACAGGCCCCTTGACGAGGAACTCGCCTTCCTTACCCTCTTCGACATCCTTTCCGTCCTCGTCGACGATCCGGAGGCGCATGTTGGGGTAAAGACGACTGACACTGCCGGTAAGTTCTTCTGTATCCCACGGCATGCCCGTTGTTGAACCTGTTGTTTCACTCAGTCCCCAGGTCTGGTTGATTAAGCATCCGAGCTTTTTCTGCGCTTTCTGCTGCAAGTCTGCGCCCATCGGGGCAGCGCCAGAGTACGCGCGACGCAGCGTCTTGAACTGATCCGTGACCGCCGGGCTGAGGGAAAGTAACAGATAGATTGGTGGTACAGTGAAGAAGAATGTGATCTCCAGTTTCTTGTTGTACTCCAAGAACTTGGGAAAGTCAAACTTCTCCATCCAAAATACTGTGCCTCCGGCAGCAGCAGGGTTGGCAAAGTATCCTTGACACCCAGCAACATGAGCAGTTGGAAGATGCGCGAGCGTGCGGTATGGATGCGAGTAATCGGGCTCCGTCTGTCTTCTCTTTGCAATGTACTCGTGGTCGAAATATACAGGGATCAAAGCTTCAGCGACAATATTCAAGTGCGAAATGTTGACACCCTTTGGCACACCAGTCGTGCCACTCGAATACAGCAGACATATCAAAGATTGCTCGAGCTTCTTCGGATCTGTGATTCGCTCCCAGTCCAGCACGTCAGAGGGTTTCAAGCCATCCAGATAGTTTTGGCCCGTGGCAGCATTCTGAAGAACACGCTCATGGCCCATACTCCGCAGGATCAATACACGATTCTCTGGTATGCCAGCAGCCTTGGCCGCCTTTAGGACAGTCTCTTTTGACTCCGGACCAGAGATCATCAAGCGGCTTCCACCCTGACGAACTTGTCTCTCGAGTTCAGGCGGTGTCGCCGTTGAAGAAGCAGCACTCCAAACACCACCAGCCGCTATAACGCCATAAAAGACAGTCGGCAGCAAGATCTGTCCAGCGCTCACTCCAACAACGACATCTATCCCAGCACCGTTGCTCCCAACCCCAAAGTGGTGACGCAGGATATATGCAATTTGGCGGGTGAGGAGGCGCGTCTGAGCTTTTGTGATTGCGTTCGAGGGATCTGCTGCCTCCGCGTGGAAGACTGTACTCTCTGCGCTTCCGGGAATGGGCGATTCTGTGGATGTAAAATAAGTCAAGAGTCGCAGAAAGAAGGGCGCGGAGACATACCGAAAAGAAGCGTCAACAAATCAATGTTGAGCAAGTCATAATCCTTGTCGGGCAGGTAGATCACCATCTTTGTAACACTAACCTTGAATCCTCGCTGACTGATTATGGTGGCACGATTCGTAGAATTCCCTCTTAGTCCGGACTTTCGTCGAAACAAGCAAGGAGAGACCGTCGGTGTCGTCGACAGACAGGTCGGATCAAGAGCAAAAAGCAATAGCAGATCAGATTACAAGATTAACTTAAACAACCCAGCGAACAGCGCAGTCTTATTAATACCATGTCAATCATTCTGACTCTCTTTCTACACTTCCAGTAGATCCTATTGAGCCCACACAGCGGCACCGGCTTCCCGTACCCTAGCCCGAGGTTTCTCGGCTGCGGAGAAGCACATGCGGGGTTGGGGGCCCCAGCTCGCTAATCTCGCTTTGATGAACGACTGGATCATTAACATATTGGGCAGGCTGAACAGAGATAATATAATTGTGGTTTATGCTGTTAAGATTGGGTTGTTGGTGTGTTGGTGGCTTAGTTTATATGTAGAGAAATTGTTGAGACGTCAGATCCGTGAGAGCTTGAGAGGTATCTATAACCTATACCAAGGTGATAGGTATAGCTTGGAGTGGAGTTACTTTTTACGCCCCGGGGAGCTGGGAGGGTTGCCCGCTGCATTATAGGGCGTTTTAATCTCCGAGAACGCCTTATGCGAGTTGTGCTTTTATGAAGTGTACTAGTCCTGCGGAGTAGTCTATAGCTAGAAGGATTCCGGAATAAATGAGGGGAAGCAATATCAGTGAATATATATGTACTGTATGATATGTAATAGTGTGTCTCGTGAGACTAATTGGTATAAAACATGTGGAAAATGCCTGAACGCCGCGCTGTTGGAAATAGAAAACGCTGACAATCTCGTTCCGCCCAAAATGATCATGATAGTACAACAAAATGATGAGTCTTCGTTAAAGGCAAGATAATAAGAAGGTCGTTATTTGGCCTTGCTGTTGTTCCCCATACTGGCCAGATGTTGCATGAATGCCGCAGCTTGGTCCGCAGGGAATCCGAAGAACACGGGGCCGTTGAAAACGATGCTAGCGCTGCCGTTCGGCGTGGAGGCCTTGGGTGGTTCATCCGGGCGCTCCTCTTCCTTCGCGTCTTGTGTGGCAGATTGCTGGGCTGGCTCGGCCGGCTCGTCGTGACGGATCGTGTCGGTTTCGATGGCTGGGTGGTCTGGAGGAGGCGCACCTCCGCCGTGACCGAAGGGACAGCGGCCCTTGGGCTTAGGAGCACTTGTTCTATTCTCAAGAAGTTTGTCAAGGGTTACGCCGGGAGCCGCTGGTGACAGTATAGCAGAGTCAAGGGAAGGATCGATGGCGGGTGGTGGAACAGGAACGTGAATCCCCCAAGGCCGGCTCGGTGATTCACCAACACGGACTTCTCGCAGAGGTCGGTCGAAGTGACTCTTTCGCTCCTCATCGTTCTCGTCGCCCTCGCCGGGAGTCTGAGGTTTCACATCTTCCGCCCACTTTTCCACGCGCTCCGCCGAGGAACTGCCTGTTCGCAAGCTCGAGCTGCGGCCGGGGAGGAAGGCTTGATGTTTCTGAGACAAGCCTCGGATCATGTTGGTGAGGTTGCCGTATTTGGCGTCCATAGCTCGGGAGCTATTCGAATATCGTTTCACACAAATCGCATGGCTTCTAGGGATCTCATGCTTGTGTCGCTCCACATAGTCGGCGATTTCTTCCGGACTATGTTGGTCTAAAAATCTGATTGGGCAGCGAGACGCAGGGCAACGAGTATTCGAGGAGCGCGCAGAGGCAGATGGAGCGACGCTTGACCGTCTTTCCAGCTGCTGTTCCTCCTTGATGGGGTCTAGATGCTGGTAAGCGCAGGTGTCGCCGTTCTGGGCCGGCAATGCAGTCTCGATACCGTTGACCCCATTTTCAAAAACCAACTTGTGAGGCTTCGAGAAGGGGCAGCGCAGACTTCCGCGCGTGCCCCTGGTAGTGAAGTCTCTCTCTAGTGAGCCAGCCCTCGTTGCAACCTCGCCGGTTGATCCATCATCATCAGGGTTGAGAAACGATTTGTACATCCCCAACCCCTCTGTTATGGCAAAAAGACTCGAATCTCCTACGTTTCCAGACTCTGAAAGTTCTTTTACTACATCAACTGGGTTTAGGTTTGGTTTGATGGGACTGGCGAAGTCGCCGCGGCCGAGGATCTTCTCCGAAACAATCTTGGAATGCGGATCGAGTCCTTCGACGGTTCGGTGTGCTAGCTTGAGATACTTTTTTTTTCGAGTCAGCAATGAACATCCAAATGACTGAAGCAAAAAACAGAAACAAAGTCTCATCAGATAATACATGTTATATCCGTCAACGTCCGAGGACTCCTGATCTAGAGCTAATCAAGTTCTCTCATCACCTGAGACATGGGCGGGGAGGTATGAAGAGAAAAGAAGGGAAAGTACCTCATCATGGGCGTATTCCAGCCGTTGCTGAAGAAGCTTCTCCTTGGAGCTGAAGTGTTGTGTAGTCAGTAGCAGAGCTTCGAAAGCTCGAGCCAGGGTTTTCAACTGTCGGTCCGGCTGCGGATCGGCAGCGAGAGGAGCAGGAGACATCATGCAGTAAAAGCAATAGAGTTACAAGGCAGAAAATGATACATCTGCTGAGATTGTCAAGCACTTCTGCGGAAGGCAGAAGTACAGCGGAAGAAGCATGAAGCCGTCATACGACGGATAACGATTAAAGCCGAAAGCCTCATTGTTTTCGCTGCTTTAAATAGTCGGCTGCCGTAAGCGAGTTGGCCCGTGCATCCCACGTGATCTGGCCCGATTGTCGGAACATGGGTTCTTCCCCTGTCCTTGCCCGGTCTGCACAGTCTTAGTCAGCATCATAACGTGTTTCCCGGGTCCACCGTAGTTCCCGGGTCCGCCGTAGAACCCCCTCCGAAAACCATGCTTGCTTAACTTTAAAGTACTATACAACAACCAAAAGTAATTTAATTTAAATAAGCTAAGCACCAAAACAATTAGGACAGCTGGTTCTCTTATGGCCCTGAATATTACATTCTGAGCATCTTGGTGGAGCACGTTTAGGTACACCTAAACTTTAAGGAGCATCTCTGCCAGCAACCCCCCATCTTGCCTCTATTTCATTATTTCTTGATAAAATTAGGTCCCTGGCTTCCTGAAATAAAACACCTTCTGTAGGAGTCATCTGGCGTTTAGAACAACTCTTTTTCTGCCTGTTATTCTTAATAGCCGAGCGGAGATGACAGTTTTCGCTTGCTAGTAAGCTGGTATTGTAGATGGCCAACTTACAACCTTTTACCAAGTCATCTAAGACCTTTTTGGTAGGGGTAGGAGGGCTATTAGACCATCTCTAAAGCATCTTTTTAACTAAGGAACATTTTTGGTGCACGTGGCGCATGGTATAAGGTGTACCAAGCTAAGAGGAAGGGATTAAAGCATTCCCCTTGCTGGGAGGGGGGGTAGGGGTACCCAAGTTAAGGTTTAACTTATCCAGTACTGCCTTAGGATTAGCAGGAATTAACCCAGTTGCTCTAAATCCGCTTTGGATATTCTCCATAGTAAAGACTTCCTAATAAGCTGCTGGATAAGCCTTTAAGAAATCCAGCTTGTTAATATGGTTGTATCCCAGGCGCCCTTTCTGCTTAATAAGCTTGCCATACGCCCTCTTAAGAGGGCCAAAACAACCAACATTCAAAGGCTGTAGAAGATGAGATGAATGGGCAGGCATGCAAAGAGGTATAATATTGTTATCCTTGCAGGTATAATCAAAATCAGGCGTTAGGTGGCTTCCATGGCCATCAAGAACCAGCAGTTAATACCCCCCCCTTGTACGCCCATTGGTGGCTGGAATAAAGACTTTTTAAAGCCAGCAAAGGCCAATTGCATTAGTAGTCCATCCATTGGCGCTTATTTTAATCCTCTAATTACCAGGAATCGCGCCTTTATCAAACCATTGTTATGGGCCCCTCGTACGAGGTGCCCTAAGAGACAGAACTCGGTCGCTACGCGACCTCGTACGATGACCCACCCTCGCTTACTGCCCTCCATTTCTTATTCC
>NW_027396894.1:0-95767 GCF_047715825.1 Aspergillus stella-maris | reverse complement strand
GACTGATTAGGTCGGTTGTATTCTCCAGCCAGTAAGCGGCCTGGAATAATGGATGGATAGGTTTAGCGCCGTGATCCACGGTTGGCTAAAGGTCTTGGTGGGGGTACCGGTCCACACAGTGGCTTGCTGAAATGAAAGGTTCCAGGGCTTGTATGGTGGCCAAAATAGGTGAGGCTGTCGCTAGGAGCTATCTGTGGTCAGCGAGACCTTGGATAGGCGAGCTAGAGGGCTCATAACCTGTCGGGAACTCGGAGGTGGACGATCGCCATGAGAAGCCTTCTGATTTTCTATCTAGAAGGGCGATCGGTGGAAAGTCAGTGGTGCGGAGAGCACGTGACCGCCAGCTGATGCCTGAGGCTATCTCAACAATAGATATCTTGCTTATTTACCATATTTACTGATTACCTAGTTCACCTCGAACCTTGGTACAGGTGGAAATGATTAATGATCTTTCATAGATCTCGGCATCATATCACTAATCTAAATTCACATGGGCCTTGCGCCTATGATCGACGTGTCATCAGAGAGTTACACACTCTTGGTCAACTTTGTGTTCAAGCTAAGAGCCAGATTCTTACAGCAAGGGGGAGGAGACCGTGGATAGACGGTGCGTTTCCCACAGCAGTTGTCATCCCCAAGCGATAATGGAGATGGTTAAATTGCTCGGATGAGTACCTTCTACCTTACGAGCATAACTTCAGGTGATTAGTTCAATAGTCTAACCATACCACACAATCACTAATCAGCCTGTTCCTCGAACCGAGGTGGATACTTTTTCACGGGGTTAATGCCGAGGGACGTGGACATCTGTACCATAGATGACCAGAGTACGCCCAGGAAGCCCCGTTGACACCGATACAACTATATATCCCTGTTAAATCCTGACACGACGGTGTTTATATACTTCAGATTGAGACCTGGCGTCCCTATTTATTTATCAAGCACAACCAAAACACCAGACCATGCCCCGCTGGACCTTCGAAACAGCCCCCGGGCGCGCTCTCCGCATCCGAAAAGGACACACTCGCCCAAAGCATAACATCCACGTACGTCGAGCTCGGCATCCCAGCATTCCTCGTCAATGTCTTCTTCCACGAGAATGCCGAAGGCTGCTTCTACAGCGGCGGCAAATTACCACCGAACACGGTCTTTTTCGTGCTCGACCACGCCGCTCGCTCGTTCCCCTCGGGGGAAGTAAGGCTGGCTTTCATCGCGCGGGTTAATGAAATTATGAGGCCGGTTTTGGAGCCGAAAGGGGTTAAGTGGGAGTATAATATCTATGAGCACCCGGCGGATAATTGGCGAGTGAATGGTATGGTTCCGCCTGTTGGGAAGGAGGGGGTTTGGGGGGGGGGGGGGGGGGTGGATGGGGAGGAACCAGGCTGTGCCTTATGGACGGTATCTTGAGAATGGAAGGGACGAGGATGATAGCGAGCTTGCTGCTGTTGATCTTAAGTAGAGCCTGGACGCCAGACTAGGTCTGAAGACAAAGACGATGAGGATAGCAGTAGGATTTTCTCTCTGGTTGGAAGTGGAGTATGAAATATTCGCCATTGAGTCTGCCTGCTGTGCCCTACCATCTTCCGTCGTGTCTTGTCATGACGGGACCTATTACTTTATGTATCTGATTATTAATGTAAGAGGTGAGCTGTGCTATGGGTTATATGGATGTACATATTTTGCAGATTTCTTTCTTTTTGGTTTCTTGATGTTTATGGTTACATTTTCCTTTCCCCTTTCTACCTTCTGTGTCGCGGCCGTTGAACAGATTATGAAAGGGGATATCATGCAGGCAGATCATGGTAAGTAGTAAGTAGTGTGAGAGTCCAAAAATGTGATGGGCGAGTTGTCCGCCATACTCGTTAGTTACGTTCCCCTTGAAAGCATCATGGTTCTTTACCCCCTGGCTGGTGTGCGTAGCATCAATAGCAGGCCTGGTGGTAATACCGATCAAACTGGCAGTGGTGACAATAGTGTCTTATGTACTGCTGAAGGTGAATGAAATGCAATATCATGGTAATGAAGAGGTCTAAGGTTATGGTTCAAGAGTTACGCCCTAATTCATCGGTAATGGCTGCCTAGGCCGAATCCACGTAAGACCTAAAAGGAGTATATTGGCAATAGATAATGTGGACGGGAGATAGGTAGGACCATGTCTCGCCAAAATAAAAAGAAAGAGAAAAAAAGGCTCTTATTACAAACTAACCAGGTCGAATGGCCCCAAGGGATAGCGAGATAGAATCAGGGATACCCTTAGCTGAGCCTACTAGAATTGGAGGCTATCTAAATACCCTATTAAAGCTGAGTGATAGGCTACTTGACGCTAGGTGCTTATTCCCCACTTCACGAAATAAGGGAATTAGAATACTCAATTCTGAACACGGGGAGTGCAAAGCGAGACGCGAGATGATATTAATCAGTTTCATTGAAAGCCAACACATACTGCAGGAGCGGAGAATCTGATCCAGAATGGAAATCGTCACAGTTCGGCTTTGACAGCCTTTTAGTTGAAAATGTCGGTACTTGAAAAATGACTATTAAAGTTTTCATTGAGCAGAGATGACTTAGACTTCTCATACTCCCGTTCGTTGAGGGCACACGTTCCCTTTGCATCATTGTAAGAGGTGCAGGTACCGCTTTGCAAACAATTCCATAACACTAGATTGAGAGAACCCTCGTCCGTGTCTGAGCAAATTTTCTTGCTCATATGCACGGGGCTTCCTATGCACTCGACAAGAGCTTCTTCGCAGTCGGACCATTTTTGAGACACCTGCTCACATAGACCCTTGGATCGAGCACAGGCGGACTTCCGACAGGTCTGGGCCTCTTCGGCGCTGCATGTCTTCACGCACCAAACAATTGTTGTAAGATCACCTTGCTTTATTGTTCGCATCTAGTATCCGGATGCACAGGTGCCTTGCGGCTGATACTGGTTTCGGCATTCCCCTGACCACTCGTTGCAGGTGATGGGGGAGTCGACTCGCTTCTTCAGGTTGGCTGCAGATCGGCCGCGCTCCAGCGTTGCCTCGCTGTCTGTCCCGCCGGGTACGCAGGTGGAGGTGGCATTGAAGTCAATGCAGGCGAACTGGATATTAGTAGAAATCGTCGCCGCAGACGATATCGGCGTCGTCGAAGCGGAATATAGTGGTGTTGGTGACGGCCCCGCCGCCCTTGTAGACCGTTGCAAAGACCGTAGCCAAGGCTTTATCGCTAGTCGCGTTGCCATTGCCAATGCTGCACTCGACATGGTCGCTGGAACGGCCCTGGGCGCCGTAGAAGGTGACAGCGGCGTTGGTGACTAGTGTCAAGGAGAGGAAAGAGCAGAGTCTAAGTACGGAAGGGGAGAACATCTTGGCTCTGGCTGGAGGACAATGTTGAAGCCGTCTTTTGAAGAGAAGAAAGAGTTGTGTTTGTGAGGGTGGGATGGAGCAGGAGAGATTGGCTGAAGCTTCCTATACTCTCCTGTGACTAAAATCTCCAGGGATCCCATGTCCTGAACGCTAGGATTGGCGTGGTCCCTTCATTGGGGATCCTCGGGCTGAACATTGAGGGGCAATTCATCCCTACAGTGACGCCTGTCATCTGTAAAGGCTATGCTTCTGAATTTCCAGTCTCGAGTGAGGTCCGTGTTGAGGTAAAATTGGGGCTGGGTCTTTCTTGTTTATGCATTTTCTGTGAACGTACTCAAGATGATTGCTGCTTTAGAAGATGCATTCAGCGAAGGGCCGGATTGAGAAAATAGTGTGATTGAAGCGAGACGAAAGAGGGACCTTCCAGGATGAACCAGATGCAAAACATCTGAATTAAGAAAGATTTTCACGTAGCCTCCTTACGTTTAAGTAGAAGGAACGTTGCACAGCTTATAATACCAAAGTTAATAGCGGCAGGAGGTACGTAAATGACTTTGGACATTAATGACATTGGTCTGACTGGTGATCAGTGATTTGTCCTACCGGTATGACAGTATATGGCAGTCTATGATCATCACTGATTATCAATCATTGCAGCTATGTGGTAGTCAACTGGAGTGAAATACCAGACACCTCGTCAGCAAGCGTGATAAAGTTTAGATAATTGTTCTTTTATATCACGAGACCATATAAATCCCAGTATAATTGTCGGATTGGCTCTTCTTGCATTCCCATTTCCTTTCTAGGGTACACTTTGTTCCTATCTCCTTCGTTCCTTTCCCAGCCTGATGTTACCCTAGTTTTTTTGTCTGGAATCTCATTGTTTCCCCATGGTCAGTTGTTACTAGAGAGCATTAAACTAGATCCATTGCTATTGCCAGGATATAGAGGATTGTGTAGTGAGCGCCCATTTTGGCGATCGAGTGGACAGCCTGAGACACTCGTTACTAGTTACTCAAAGACCTACAGATAATGCACCCATGGACATAGACAATAACAAGACAGCACTAATCAAACTAAGGGCCGACGAGGAATTAGAATTATCGAATCGCAATCCCGCGAGGTACGTCACACGCCGCGCGTCGTACCCATTAACTCTGCCCTATGTATCCAATCCCACTGTTCCTGGATATAAAAATATTCATATCATCGAGAAGAAAATCACCCCTTCCTCGCAACAGCAATAACAGCCTCAGCCTCCAAAACCCCCTTCCCATCCTCCCCAAGCACACTATTGACATACTCCCTCACAGCCCCCACAACCTTCCCCTCATACGCCTCGCGCTGCTCAGGCGTCCAGAACTTCTTAATGATAGCAGGAACAATCATGGTGCAGGCATCGACGAGATCGTCGGGTGTCATACGGCATTTTTTCACGTCCACGCTTGTCTGGATATCGGCGAACCCGGCCGTCTCGAGGTACGAGCGCACGCCGGACTCTGTGGGCCAACCGCTGTCGATCAGGTTGAGGATTTCTTCGCCGGGGTAGGGGAGGGAGGGGGAGAGGTATTTGTGAATTGCGGTGCGGGTTATGGTGAACCAGCCGCCTGGTGGGGTGGGTTGGTTAGTTTGTTATTGATGTTGTGAATAGTTGTGGTGATGGTGTTCAGGGTAGATAAGGTGTACGTACAGTATTTCCAGAGAGAGATTGCTAGTGTTCCCTTTGGCTGAAGCATTCTGAGGCATTCTGATGACGAGGAACATAGACCGTAATTAGTCGTGCGCAGTCAATTGATAAGAATAGCAAGCGAGAAGAAATATGCTTCATGAAGAACAGATCTCATACGCACCTTTAAGAGCAGCCTGCGGATCAGGAAAGAGATTGAAAGCTGGATCGCAAATGACCATTAGCCCATACGTTCTCCCTTCAACATCAAATTTATAGTGCAGCATAAAGCCAGCGAGACCTACCAAACCCCGAAAAAATATGTGTAAACGCAGAACTCTCCAGCCCCGTATCCTGGGAATCAATAATCCTCGCCTCAGCATTAACCCAGTCCTCCTCAACAATCCTCTTCTGGAGATACCCCAGCATAGACTGGGACATGTCGCCGCAGGTCAATTTCCAGTTGTTCAGTGTCTCCTTATCCAGCGTGTTGTAAAGCGTGCTCGTAACCGCACCGGTACCGCACGCATTGTCGAAGACGACGAGGGGCTTGAGTTCTGAACTGGTTATGCCCGATGCTGCGACGAGGGCTTCAGCGTGGAGGTCGCTTATCATTGTTGCGGTTTTGTAGCGGGATGCGAAGTAGTTGTCTTGCATTGCTTCGCCGCCGCTGGCGGATTGCTTTGTGGTTGAGGCTGGCATGTTTGGGATGGGGATGTTTCGTGAAAGGGGAAGTGGTTGTAGATTGGAAGGTGGGGTGGATTAGGTCTTGTGGGATGTGTATAGCTAATGGCTGGGTTCTGCTCTGCTGCTTATATACCTAACTTCCTAGAATTGGAGAGGGGATGGCTATATCTAGAACAAGCCCAGGGCCAACAGCAGCATCGTCTCCAACAAACCATCCATGCAGCAGGCCAACTACTTCTCAACGCTCAATTATGCCTATCAATTGAACCTCGGAGGTCACCCGGTTATACGCCGTATTCGGTATCCCCGAATTCCATCCATTCCTATTTACCGAGAAGGCGAGTATAGAACTCACCGGTGTTCGAATGCGAAATCGCTTACCAGCTGACATTACAGGGGTGTTAGATAGTTCGATTACCGAGGATGTAGAGGGCATACCGTGGCGCCAAGTCAGCGTAAGCGTGTACGTATATACCTTACCATAATGCACCTAGTAGAGGCATGGCGTGAAGAACCCCACATCTACTGACATACCTTATCGTGCTCGGATGACTGGACATCGAATATCTAGGGTAAGGGTTCAGGAAGTAATCCTTCGGAAAAGATTACCATCCCAGCTCCCTCCGGCAAGCTAAGCCCTTACCATACGCGCCTGCAGATCCTGATCCTGATCCGAGAGGCGCGGCGCAATCCTTCCATGGTGGCACGCAGCTCAACCGTGCAGAGTGCGGAGTACATTTGCTGCTGTTGCAACTCAAGCCATTGATGGATAAACCATCCCTGCTCATATAGCCTCATATTGCACCAATCAGTCTCCCTTGCACCCAACGGTCGACCGGGTACTCGGATAAGGGTTTCTTCAGGATTGATCCTATCACTCCAGCTTATCAGGCAGAGGCAGGGATTAGGGCAGTCAACTAAGAACTAAGGACCAACCCTGCGCTATTGGAGATTACCCGGATGCGCGAGGAGCGGTGCGTACCGGAAATCCTTCCATCTCGGGTATTGCTGCTATTCGTCCATGCGGAATGTACTTTTGTTGTAGGGCTACTTGGCCTTTCATTGTTGTTGGGTTGTTCTTATCGGCCTCGCCTCGCGTCAGCCACTGATTTTGGAGTTCACACCACCAAGCACCAACCATCAACAAAATCATCTATTGCTCGCTGCGCTCGCAAAGATAGTAAAATATGCAAAAAAAGAACATACAACAGCTGGGATTCGCATGTGGTCACCCACCATACTACTAACCAGCCGGCGTGTGGCTTAAGTACGGCTGAGCGGACGGGAAGCCCTGTTCTCCACACCCTGTGGTCGTATGTACTAGCCTAATTGAAGAAGTGGTTGATATCAGACAAAATAATATAGCGCTCTAAAAGAACCCTACCTACTGCTTCACTTTAGCCTCAAGCAACCCATGGCAGTACCCCTCACACTGGTGGACATCAACCAGCTCAAGCCCAGCCAGCCCCAACACGCCCCTCCACTCCTCCAACGTCCTCTGCTTAGCGCCTATCGACATCATAATCAGATCCATCCAGCCCTCTTCAATGCCTGAGTTCTGCTCTGGAACGATAATTTCCTCGATTAGCAGCCGTGAGTGGGCAGCCATTGCTCCCGCGATGTTCTTTAGAATCTGCACTACACTCGTCTCGGGCCAATTGTGTAGGCAGCGACGAATGAGGTAGATTAGGGCTCCGTGGACGGGCTGCGGAGTGAAAAAGTCATACCCCAGAGTCTGTATGCCTTGCAGGTGGGCAGCGGAGCCAAGGCTAGCGATAACATCAGCCCGATCTTCAAGAATAAACCGGCCTGGAACGTCTCCGGCTAACGAGCGAATGCGCGCAATTGCCTCGCCCTTGCCGCCGCCGACGTCGACGGCCAGAATGGTGTTTGACGTGGGGTTTGCTGCTGAGAGTCTTTCATTGAACGGAAATAGATCGATCATCCAGATCAGCTCGAGGGTTTGCAGGGTCATTGCGTCGTTGAAGGCTTGTAGTCGCTTTGGGTTGGCGGAGAGGTTGGCGAACATGCTCTTTCCGCCTGTTTGGTGGGTGTGCGTGTATGGGTTGTCGATTGGGGAGCTTGGGGATTCCCATGATTTGAGCTGCAAGTGCTCGTGGAGCTTGAGGTGCGCGGGCATGTGGTCGTCCATGCTATGCATTTAAAAGGTCAGTTGGGGTATGATCCGAGTGTAGGAGTTTCAAGAGGGGAGAGAGTCACTGACGAGAACCGAAGCATGCCCTTTATCTCAGGGCGTCTGAAGACCTTTGAGAAGGAAGTCTGTCGGTATGAATCTGGCCCTGTTTGCTCAAGCGGTCCGTAAAGGGAGGCATGCCTTAGTAAACGGCCTGGATAGGATGTTAGCACCAAGACTGCACAGAACGCTCGGCAGCTTTGGCAACATACCAAGCAGAGATTCGTTGACCTGCAATGTCTCTGACAGTTCCTTTGTTGTGCGAGGCGTGCCATCCAGGGGAAGCTCATCGAAAATTCCCATTTCCAACAATGATCTCACTGTCCCAACATGAGCGGTCTATCGGCCAGTTAGAAGTTGCGATTGCAGAGGGGCTTGGGCTTAGAGATACTGACCTGCTCAAAACAGGGCGCGGCCGCATCGATAGGGCCTTGAGCAATTTGGAGGAACTTGTATGCCTCCAGGACCAAGGCTCTTCGCTTCGCCTCTTTGGCGCACAGGCTTCTCACATCCTCGCCAGTCTCGGAAGTGTAAATGGATTGAAAATCCTTCGCAGCAATTGTTACAGACTCTAGAGCCTGCTGGACTGACTGGAGATATTCTTGGGAATCATTCGGGTTTTCCATATTGGTGACGAGGGGCTGTGCGATTAGGAAAAAAACTATGTGAATCGAATAGTGTATCTCCTGCACTGGTATGTGTCACTACTGCGCGCGCCTTTTGTATTATTTGGCAGCATACCGATGCTTCGATGTTCGATATCATCCTTTTCACCTGCGAGGTATACCCCTGCTCGGGAAACCTCACCTTGCAGAATTGGGGAATACCTGCATAAACGCACATGAAAAAATTCCTGCAACAGTAACCCACCCAAAAATTGAAGCTTATGCGTATCGTAGATAGCGTAAGTTAGAAATAATAGGGCATTACCTATTCATAATCATCTACAGGCGAGTAATGCTTACTAGTAATGAGGCAAAGTAATAGCTGCACCCCAGTCCTTGTAAGCGATGACAAGTGTAAGCAGAGATCTGCGTCTCAGATTTCGATATGCGATGGCGTGATGTTTGCCATGGAGGTTATAAGATCGGTCATCGAAGTTGTCAAATTGGAGAAGACCCTATTCATATGTTTCTCTCCTTCTCCGCAAAATCCTTCTCCGAAAGAAAATCCGCCCTTGAAGTTCAACCATGAAGGTCATTTTCTTCAGCAACAAATTCCCAATAGAGGACCCCTCGGAGTTGTTTCGCTCTATCAGAAGGAAAGCGCAGTCTGCCCAGCATGTCATCCTTCGCCAGCTACTCGAGGAAGCCACAACAGCTGTTCGGGATGAGATCCGCCTGCTTCCTTCTGAGCTACGGGCTGTTGTGCCTCCTTTTAATTCTATTCTCGACCTGACGGATTCGTGGGATTGGCACCGGGGACCGCTATCGGGGACGTTTGAATGTGTTTTTCTGTGCCTTGCATCTCTGTGTCATTTTGCCGGGTAAGTCGTCATGACAACCTATCTGATTCGAATGTACTCGGTGTTAATGGTGCGCAGGGACTATGAAACGAGACCCCATGCTTTCAACTTCACAAAGGAAAACTCTGTTTTCACAGGACTAGGCTTGGGCTTTCTGGCTGCGACAGCAATCGTCGCATCGCCATCGCTCTCCGATGTTCCGAGAACAGCTGCGGAGGTCATTCGAATTGCCATGAGAACAGGAATCGTGTTATACCAGCGATCCCAAGACCTCGAGCCCCAAAGCCTTGACTCGCCCCCGCAAAGCTGGACAACGCTGGTGAAGGGACTTGGTGAAGAGACTGTTCAAGGCGCACTTGATCGTTTCAACGAATCTTCAGTAGGTCAAAGCAAGCTGAATCTATCACTAACGCGCTTGCTGACTGAAATCAGGGAACATCGGGCCCAGGAAAGATCTACATAAGCGTTGTAGAGCCAGATGGCAATGTCTTCATCAATGGGCCTCCGAGCAAAATGCGCCAGCTTTTCAATACACCAGGAATCATCCAGTCTACTCCTCGAGCGCCATTGCCTGTGTATGGGGGGCCGTGTCATGCAGCGCACTTGTATGACCGCAGCCATGTTTCGTGGATTGTGCAGCACGTCCAGTCTGACATTGCCCAGAGAGACTGCTCTGATGCGGCGCATCTACTTTCAATGGCCGATGGACAACCTTTGGTTGCGCAGACGGCCTTAGAGCTCTTCGAGTCTGCAACAAATGTCCTGTTGACAAAGATTATTCGCTGGGTCAACGTGATCACTGGTCTTAGTAGGGGCATACAACAAGACAAAGACAGCATAGAGAGTCTGGTAGAGAGCTGCGGTAGCTCCGTTGCTGTCGATGACATAGTGAGGATGCTGCAAGAAGATGACCCTGATCGTACTCCCGGCAAAAATGATCTGACGCAGTGGCTGACGAGGAAGACAAACACACCTCCCAGTGATGAAGGAACCGAGAAGATTGCCATTGTCGGCATGTCATGCCGTTTACCTGGAGGAGCGGATGATCTGGAGCGGTTCTGGGAACTTCTTGAAGACGGCCGAGATGTCCACCAAACCGTCCCTGCCAATCGCTATAATGTTCAAACACATACAGACCCAACCGGTCGACGGAATAATACCAGTAATACTCCGTTCGGTTGTTTTATTGACAGCCCAGATCTGTTTGACTCTGGCTTCTTTGACATGTCCCCTCGCGAAGCGGCGCAGACAGACCCTACTCATCGCCTCGCTCTTCTTACTGCCTATGAAGCGTTGGAGCACTCCGGCTACGTTCCTGGGCGGACACTATCCACTACCAAAGATACAGTAGGAACTGTATATGGTGAATGCTCTGACGACTACCGTGAGGCCAATGCTGGTCAGGACATCGACATGTACTTTATTCCAGGCAATTATCGAGCATTCGCCCCGGGCCGAATAAACTACTTGTTCAAATTCTCTGGTCCCAGCTATAGCTGTGATACGGCTTGTTCGGCTAGTCTGGTGGCAGTGCAGATTGCCTGCTCTACTCTTTCTCGTGGTGAAGCAAACATGGTTGTTGCCGGTGGCTTGAATGTTCTGACAAGCTCAGATAGCTTTGCTGGTCTGAGCCGCGCATACTTTCTCTCCAAGACTGGCGGATGCAAAGTATTTGACGATGGGGCTGACGGCTATTGCAGGGCAGATGGGGTAGGATCCCTAGTCCTCAAACGCCTGTCCGATGCGCAGAAAGACAACGACAATATTTTGGGAGTGATTCTGGCCAGTGGCACCAATCACTCCTCTGCGGCGGTTTCTATTACACACCCCCATGCACCAACTCAAGAAAGATTATACCGGAATGTGCTAAGACAGGCGGGAGTTGCGCCGTCTGACGTGGATCTTATCGAGATGCACGGCACTGGCACACAAGCGGGTGATGCAGCCGAAATGACATCTGTTACCAACGTGTTCAGCCCTTCCCGTCGAAAAGAAAAGATGTACATCTCCTCAGTGAAGGCCAATGTAGGGCACGGCGAAGCAGCTGCAGGGATAACGGCATTGATGAAAGCTTTGCTGATCTTCCAGCATAACGCCATCCCGAAGCATGTGGGAATCAAGACGCGCCTGAACTCCAAATTCCCTGACCTCGAGAAAATGAATGTTCATATCCCTCAAGAAACCGTGCAATGGCCCACTCGACCTGACCGCAAGAGGTACATCATGGTTAACAACTTCAGTGCCGCGGGGGGCAACACCGCGGTCCTGCTCGAGGAGCCTCCGGAACGACCAAAGACCAGCCTTGAAGTACCTGGAATGAATTTTGTGGTTGCGACATCGGCAAAGAGCTCTCTGTCATTGCACCGTAATATCGGTAAACTGATTGAGTTCCTCCAGGAACATTCAACTTCCATTGATCCAGGTAGCCTGGCATACACGACCACTGCCCGTCGTATACACCACCAGCACCGCATTGCTGTTCATGGTACTTCAATACCAGAAATTACCAGGAAGCTCGAACAACGTCTAGTCAATACGGTTGATGTTGGAAATCATCGAAATACAGCACGGTCATCTATGGCCTTTGTCTTCTCCGGCCAGGGCAGTTTCTACACAGGCATCGGCCGCGACCTGATAGAACAATATCCACCATTCGCAAGGGAAATCGATCGCCTAGATCATCTCTGTCTGCTTCACGGGTTTCCGTCCATTCTTCCGTCACTACGCAGTCACCCTAGCTCTGAGGTCACTCCGCTCGAGGCACAGCTGACAACCGTCTGTGTGCAAATAGCCCTAACACAGCTATGGAGATATCTCGGAGTGAGACCACATGTTGTTATCGGCGCCAGCCTAGGCGAGTACGCCGCTCTCCATGCAGCAGGCGCCCTCTCAGCCAACGACACAATATATCTAGTCGGACAACGGGCGCTGCTCATGCAGGAGCTGTGTACCGCCAATAGTCATACTATGCTGGCGGTGCAGGCAACAAAGGATGAGATTCAGGAATCCGTGCCGGACCGATCATTGTACGAGGTATCTTGCATCAACGCAAACAGAAGCATCTCCATCGCTGGGCTGCGAAAGAACATTACAACTGTCAAAGCCGCCCTCGATTCCCATGGTTACCGGTCAACAGAGCTGAACGTCCCCTATGCATTCCACTCGTCACAGATGGATCCCATCCTGGAGCGATTCGCGGAAATCACTCATAAAGTCACATTCCGTCCTCTACAGTCATCATTCATATCTCCACTTCTCGAGGATGTATTGGGTGTGAAGGATCAGTTCCCTCCGTCGTATATGGTAGACGCAACTAGAGGCACCGTCCGATTCTCCGATGCACTACAGAAAGCTCATAATCTGGGTCTGGTAACAGCACAGACGGCTTTCTTGGAGATAGGCATCCATCAAACCTACAGCAATGCTGTTCGTTCTACCATCCCAGATCTAAGTATCGTGGTCCCCAGCCTCAGGTCAGACCAGAACAACTGGCATACACTGGCAAGCACAATGACCACACTCCATGAGGCCGGGGTCTATCTTGACTGGGACGCGTGGTTTAAGCCGTTTGAATCAAGCCTTAGGCTACTTGATCTTCCGAGATACCAGTGGAATCTGAAGAGTCACTGGATCCAGTATAATGGAGATTGGCTACTCACCAAGGACAAGGCCATTGTCAATTCTAATACCGGGGAAGGAACTCGAGGGGTGCCTGCACCTCCTGGCCTTCGAACGCCGCTTCTTCATCGGATCATCGATGAGGACTTCTGGACTGATGGCGGTAAAGTGGTCGTTGAATCCAATGTTCATGATGAAGAGTTCTATGGCGTTGCGTCTGGGCACAGAATGTGTGGGAATCCAGTGGCCTCCGTGGTATGTTTATTCCTACCTTCGCTACATTCGGCCAACACTAACCTGTCGTCTTTTAGTACTCATACCCGGATATGGCTTTATCAATAGCCAGGTATATGTTCACGAGGATTAAGCCCGGCACCGACCTACCAGCAATAGACTTTGGTAATGTTCAAGTGATTGAGGGACTGATACCACGAAAGGACCGCTCCAAGCCTCAACACGTTCAGATTCAGATAGAGACCCCTAGTTGGAGGAAAAGCAAGGGAGCCATGCAGGTTTCAATCAACCGGGTGGCTGACTATGATAATTCCACCTTGGAAGAGCTAGCAACAGGAACAATCTCCTTTGGCAATCCCATTAACTGGCTATCAGAATGGGAAGGCATCGCCCATCTGATAATGAGCCGCATCAAAGCTCTCAATGACCTCGTAAGAGAGGGCCGCGCAAACCGCCTCACGCAGGAGGTAGTCTACACTTTGTTCAAGAACGTCGTCGAGTATTCCACTCCTTACCGCGGAATTCAGTCTGTCGTCGTCCACGGTCTTGAAGCGGTAGCCGATTTGATTCTACAGCCAACCGAGCCGGGACGGTGGCCAGCAGCGCCACCACATCACATTGACAGCATCGCACATGTTTCTGGTTTTGTCCTGAATGCCGGGACTGCACCCGAGGTTGATACGGCCAATACCGTCTATGTAATGGAAGGTTGGAAGTCCATGCGCTTCGGAAAGACCCTCGTCCCGGGGAGACTTTACCGCTCATACGTCCGGATGGGGCCCGTCAAAGACAACTCCGGCTCCTTCTCGGGGGATGTCTACGTGCTTGATAGTGACGAGGTAGTCGGGATGATTGCCGAAGTGAAGCTCCGCCCGCTGCCCAGGATCCTGATGCGCAGGCTGTTTGACTCTACCCCGAGTGGCCAACCAAAAAGCCATTCCCTTGATCCCGCCCATAAGCCCCTAGACACTCTAGCAATGGGGAGCAGAACAGACACCCAGGATACATCAGACAGTACTCCCTCAACACCAGCTATATCCAGATCTTCAGCAAGCACACCCCCAAGTCCAGACCTGCCCATTGCGAAGCCATTGGGACCCGAAGCACCGACAGCCGTCAGGACCGGAGCTGCTTCCTCGCAGAAAAAGCAAGATGTTCTCGTCCTCATCGCGTCAGAGACAGGAATTGACATGGCAGATATACATGACGAAACGCACATCTCTGAGTTAGGCATCGATTCACTGCTTTCGCTTGTTCTGCTGGAGAAGCTTGCGCTGGAGTTTGATTTGCGGTTGCCGGGGAGCTTTTTTTTGGATTTCCCTACTGTGGGGGCTGTTATGGGAGAGTTGGATTCTTGATAAGAGTTGATGGTTTTGTAGGTAGCTTTTTGGTTCTCCCGCGATATGGCCAATCAAGCCATTCCATAAAGTCTGACTCACGCTCTTAACCAACGTTCCCCACCCCCTAGACAACAAGACACCTTATCTCACCACATCTTCAAACAAACGGGGCCCACTGATTTTCACACCAAGCCCAAAAATTTTCCCCATACCCCAACCCACCTTGCTCTATGGACTCACCAGCCCTAATCAGATCCTGCCGCGGCGAGTCTGCATCAGGCCGAATCCGACCCCAGGGGTTAATATAAGACCCGCTCTTTTCAAGCGTGACATCAGGCGACAAACCCGCAAATAGTTCCGTATACGCCCCAAAGACCGGCTCCGAGAGCATAACGCGATTCATAAAGAACATCACAAGGGCCGGAGTCCCATCAAAGGACGCCGTCTTCAAGTACCCCGGATTCAAGCAGACACTAATGATTCCGTCCGCCGCATACCGGCGTGCAAACTCGCGGCTCAGAAACCAGGTACCGGCTTTTGATGCCCCGTAGTTCTGTATCGGCTTCCAGTTGCTGCCTTTGTCGAGGAGGGTAAAGTCTAGTCCTAGTCCATTCGGCGGTGACCCGGCCTCTGCTAGGCCGCTCGAGGTCCAGACCACGCGTGCTGTCTGGGGCCTAGTGGAGGATGGAAAAGAGGAAGCTGGAGTCGCTGCCGCGGCGGCTTGCAACTGCGGCACTAGCAGCTGGGTGAAAAACAGGGTTGCGATGCAATGGAAGCCAATCATGGGCTCGAAGCCTTGCGCTGTGCGCTGGCCGGGTGTTACGCGATTGGCGCCCGTGCCGGCGTTATTCCAGAGTACGTCTAGTTTGGACTCTTGCTGGGCGAATGATTCGGCGGCGGCTTTGACGATGTGTAGGTCGTTGAGGTCCAGGTGTAGGAATTTTAGCTGGCCGCTGGTTGTAGGGTCTTGGGATTTGGCTCCAGCTGTGATGGCTTTGATGGCGGCTTCTACTTTGTCCTGCGTGGTGGGGATTTGGGTGTCAGCGTCGGGTATGGTGGTACCTTAGCTCTGGGCTCGGCTTTGGGAAGAGATTGTCAGCTTCGGCATACTGACCTTAGAGCGGGATGCGATATACACTGTAGCGCCAGCGGTATACAGGATCTTGCAAAGTTCAAGACCAATACCTGCATTTCCGCCCGTTACGATAAACACTCGCCCACGTTGCGAACCGGCGGGAACGTCGACTTCGGTGAAGGGTGGTTTGGGCGGGTATATTTGGGTCAGAGCGGCACGTATGCTGAAGAAAGGCGACATGGCTGTTTTTTCTGGTGAGGTTGGAGCAGAGTTTCTCTTTGTCGGGGTGCTGGATAGAGTAAAGTGAGAGCACCCTTGGGGGCTGGCTGCTTTCTAGAGAGATGCAGAGATCTGAATATGAGAACCTGCAGATGTACCAGTAGCATCGACAAGCCTATTCGTCCGAAAAGAATTTTTATGTTACGTAGTCCTGTATATACCAACACCTCCATTCTCCTTACCCTCATCATTTCCACCGCCAGCCCCGTACTTAAACAACTAGTGCCCCTCCGTCCTGGTCGACAAAGAAACAATGACATCCTCCCCTTCAGCCCAACTCAACACCCCCGACGCCTTCGCCAAATCAGCCCGCGGAAAGCTCTGGTCCCCATCAAGGCCAACATGATACTGTCCCAACAACAACGCGACAAAAGTAAAAACAGCTTTCTTGGCTAAAAATCTCCCAGGACAGACATGCTTTCCTCCGCCCCAAGGCCGATAGGATATGTTTGTTTTTAGGGTTTTGTCGTTCAGGAATCGACTTGGTTGCAGTTTTTCCGGCGTTGGACCCCAGGTGCTTTTGTTGGTGTGGAGGTGGTGGTATATTATCTAGTTATACTATGAGTAAACACAACTAAATAGAACAGAGATGGAACAATTGGAAGAGTAATACTTACCAGGACTTTGCTCCCCTCCCTCAACACCTTACCGCCAACGGTACTCGTCTCGGAAACATACCGCGTCATTGGGCTCGTCACGACTAGTCGGAGGACCTCGCTGTAGAGCGAGTCGAGGAGGGGGCATTTCTCTGTTAGGTATGTGTGATCAACGGACTTTGTTTGCGGGTTAAAAGCGGGTCGGATTTCGGTTGCTATGGCCTCGAGTAAGGGTTTGTCGTAAAGGATGTGTGCCAGGAGCCAGAAGGAGAGCTTGTACATGTTTCCGACAATACTAAATACGGTTCAATCGGAGTCAGCAAAAATACATCCAAAGACGAAAGGAAAAAGAAACGCACGAAGAGGTATGCAACATAAACACCTTGCCAATCTCCCCATTACCAAGGCCCAACCCCCTCAACAGCCCCTCAACAGCCTCAACCCAGAAATTACCATGTCCTCGCTCGGTTGGTGGGAGACTAAAATACCCCTCAAAGAGCCCAATCATATCCCCCTTCGCAGAAAGCATATCCCTACTCAGAAACCCAGGAAGACCCATAAGGAACTTCCAGCTCGACTTCTCCCAGGCTATATATCGGCCTGCGAAATCTGGTTGGAGGTCGGCAATTATGTCGCCGTAGTATGATATCACTATTCCGTTGACGAGAGTCTGAGTGCAGAGGTTGTTCAGGGATAGTGATATTGTCTTGGTTCCTCCTGTTCCTGTGTTAAGGCCTACGGTTGTGGGACTGAGGATTTCCGTCATGCGGGGGATTATATCGCTCTCGATGAATGTATTTAGTCTGTCTCCGGGACTAAGGTGTTGTCTGTATAGATCGAGGATTGTGTCTGTTGCGTCGAGGATGCCAGTACCTCGTTGGGCTTGCGCTTTCCCCTTGCCCTTGCCATCCTCATGCGGATTCACATTGGTATAAGGAAGAAAGAGTCTCTCGACAGACGTCTTAGATATCCCAAATTTCAGTAATAGGTCCTTTGCCAATGGCTCGAGAGTAAACGCCGTTGACCGTCTATTGACCTCGGATACGTCAACGGGGTCTGTGATTATGTATAGCGTTGAGCCAAGGGATGTAAGGGCGAAAGGGGGTTGAGCGTTGGATCGTTTGCTAAGACTCTGTTTAGATGCTGTCCACTGTATGATCTCGGAATATAAAGAATGGGTGACAACGTTGCCTGAGTGATGGTTTTATCAAGGCCGCCGGTGAAGGTAGAAAGCGGTCCTGTAGGTATCGTTTCGTGAGTAGATTGTTTTCGATGAACGGTATACGCATTGATCGGGGAGGGTGTACGTACCAATAACTAAACAAAACCGGATTCAATGATAGGTCTTACGTAGCAATGACAGCCGGACTAGTCGGGTTAAGGGAAGTACGCACATGGAATCCAATAGGGCACCTCCTTCGGCTCCTCTGGATGCAAAATTGGCTGAACTGTGAAGCGCCATATCCTCCACATGAGAATGGCGAGCACTGCTCCACCGGCAATTATCGACAACATTCTAAGAACCACTTGAACATGCTCAGCTTATGGCGTTATTCGTGTGCGTATGACAAGTTGGAGAGTGGGAGTAACCTTTGAACTGCCGCTACCTTTGAAGATCTTGATGGTGGGCAACAGTATGCGTGTTGAGAAAGTTGGAATGTCAGCTGGAGGCGAGAATCTGGTTTCGACGTGGCAGCCGTGTGTGTTGACCTCACGGGATGCAAGGAGCGCTATTCCTTCAGCGCCCTAAAGTGTTCCCTCTGCTTGCTAGGTGCTGGTGGCTAACTAATGCATATGATAGCCCTACTATACCGGGCGACGAAGTCAAAAGGCAACTACCCCGGGGCGCATAAGCTTGCTGCAGTACACCTGCGGACAACTCATCGCCAACCTCGGCCATCGACAGTCTATGGTACTTTTGAGACAGCAAACAAGGAAATCATACCCAATGGCACCATAATCTTCGACCGAACCCTCCACCGAGCCCTGCAGACGACGTTACATCATCCTTCACCCCGCACAGGGCTAAAGCATGTCAGATACCTCAATCCGTCTCACTGCATGCCATGACGCCTTTTGGCCCCCAACTGTGCCCTGAAAGCTATAGCCAAGACAGGTATTTCCATTCTGTCCAGGGGTTAATCAGGGCTGAAGAACTTCTCCGCATTTATGGATGTCAGTGCGGCTTACTGCCCAGGGTTGAGTGGTGGGGATCTAGATCCATGATCATTCTTGGGTAGCGGCAGATGTAGCCAGTTCAGCACGCCATGATGTTTGATCCCTGTTGCGCGGCAAAGAGCCGTATACGGTGCGGAGTGTAAGACCGTGCTTTCTGGACAGAGGTTGGTTTAGACACCGGGCTGGTCATAAATACTCCTTCCTTTTCCCGCTGTCGTATGCTCAAAGCGAAGTACAGCTAGACAAGTTTCAATCCAAATCTCGAGCAATCTCAAGAACCATCACAGTATGTTAGCACCCTGTGCTGCTTCGCATCCTCTCTAGTCTCCTCCCTGACCCTCGCTAACCAGATCTGCTTACCAGATCTCCAAAGTTTCCAAACGAACTACTGTATGTTCAACGATTTCAGGCGCAGAACCGACACCATAGCACGCAGAGACACGCCTAAGTTTCCATTTGGCATGACTGACTTTTGTTCACAGATACTTGACAAAATGTGGCCTGGTGTCGGATACGGTTCTCCTGGAGGCGAAGCTGGTGGTGGCGAGGATCTTCCCAAGTAGGCTTTTGGCCAAGTTGAGGTGTGGTGGGGGAGGAAGACATAGGCGGGCTTCACGTGTACTTGTCTATCATTAAATCAGCCCAATTATTCTCTTCCTATGAAGGGTCTGTCCTACCGTAGTGTTGATTGTAGTTGTAGTCTTCCAAATTCTTCACAAACACTATAGGAACGCAAACTCATCAAACCCCAGGGATCCTGGACTTGAATCAATCTATCCAGCCCACCGCACGGTTGTCAGTCCTCAGCCGCGCCCCCTGCATTACGCAATCAAGCGTCAACATTTCTTGCGGGGTAAATACAGCAGCCAGGAGCGTTCTAGCTGAAGCCTGGTTTCTCTCAACCTCACCTGCGTCTTGTAGCAAACGGTGGTTCCCAAGTGCACCGGTATTGAAGGCAAGTGCACGATGTGATCTAGGTCGGCATTGCACTCGATAAGGCGGCGCGCAACCTCAAAGAAAGTGTCATCCTGACTCGTCGGCTGATTGAGTTGTTTGCAACGCTCGTTGGCAAAGAGAACGAATAACCCCCATGGTGTTTGCCCGCCATATATGTGAACCGGCTCGTTAGGGTCGGCGCCTCGTTGAAGGAGAGCAGCCACGAGGTCTGTCTCAATTCCCGCAACTTCGCGATCTCGAAAGTACGGGAGGTCGGTTGGTGTTACCCTTGTTGGGCGAAGCGCGTAATTTAATAGAGGTCGGTCTCTCTTGTGCAGTTTCGTTGGGTCGCGGTCAAGGGTATACTCTAGATAGTTTACCCTGACTATGTCGACGAGGATGCTCCTTGGCATTGGCATAACTCCAGGTGAAGGGAATATTTCAACGCCATTCAATTGTTCGTTTATGATGTGCCGGAGGTCCCTGTCAACCAGTTTATATCAGTCGTTGGGGCCAGGAATGATACATTTACCCGGCCGTAAGTGTTTGCGACGCGATCATATCTTGTTGAAGCAATTTGGAACAGACAACCCTCCGAAAAGCATGGATTAGCACATCAGCCCGTTGCTTTTCCAGACTGAGGCATGAATACGTGATCGTGAATCATTTGGAAGGCAATTTCAATTCCTCCAAATCGAGATAGAGCAAACGCTTACCGCTTCAAACCCGTCAAGCTTTATGTACTGAGGCACGGCAGGCTAATCGGAGTATTGAGTACCACTATCCCTATAGGTAGCTACTCCAACGCGATGAGTTCATCTTAGACAATATGGCGTGCGACAATGTCTCCCCACCACGAGCGTGCAATCCAACACCAGCCCATAAATAAGCCAAGACCATATAAATCACGCTTTCGACCCTACATATGACTGTCCAAAGCCGGAATAAAGTTCTGTCCTACCGCGCGTCATGGCCGAGCGTACCCTAAACGTAGCAATCATTGGCGGCGGCCCCGGCGGTCTCGGCGCCGCAATCGCGCTATCCCAAGTCCCCTTTGTGAACGTCACCCTTTACGAAAAACACCCTGAGCCCCGAGAGGCGGGGGCGGGGATAAGTCTCAGCATGAATGCATGGAAAGTACTCGATCTACTAGGTGCAAGTGACGGTGTTAAGGGCGGGTCAAAGACGAATACGCATCATCGGTATGTTTATATTTATACGGGATTCGAGGCATAATAATCTAATGGGGAGAATAGGAATGCCTACTCAGGAGCCATCCTCAGCGTCACGACCAATCCCGAGAATAGTCAGGGCCACGCCCGCGGCGCAATTCGTGCGCGGAGAACAAGGCTACAGACTGCGCTTTTGAGCAAAGTACCGGATGTTATAATCCAGTTTAGCAAGAGGCTTGTTCTGCTTGAGCATGTTGGACGTGAGAAGGGGGATGGGTCAAGTGGGATCCGACTAGTTTTTGAAGATCAGACGCAGGCCATAGCGGACCTTGTTATCGGTGCTGATGGGATTCATTCTGTGAGTGCATATTTCTCCCTCTATCTCTATATCTACCTCTTTATACTTGACTGAACTAACAGCGGCAGGTCGTGAGGAAAACTCTCTTCCCTACCCATGAGTTGCATTTTACAGGGAATACTGCCTTTCGCGTTCTCGTTCCCAGGGCGCGTCTTCTTGAACGGGGGCTTGAAGATATCACAAATACTACATCCTGGTGGTGGGGAAAGACAGGGCATCTCTACTTCTCGGACGTGGATGATCTCAAAGAAATAGAAGAAGGAGGGACAAATTCGACTCCACTATTTGAAATCACGGTCAGATCTTACAATGAGCCTGATACACCCGGCACTGTTCCATGGGGTATCCCTGCGTCTAATGAGAAGGTTAGGGCGCGTGTTGAGGCAAGTTACCCTTCACTAAGGATGTGGGTTCCATTTCCGTCTCAGAACTGATAGTCTACGATTATAGGAATACGACCATAGAATCTGCGACGCAGTAGACACAGTCCAAGAAGGTCAATGGAAAGAATTTGCTACATTCGCGGGGCCGCGTCTGGAGCGGATAACTGGTTGGGGCAGAGTAGCTCTTATCGGGGATGCGAGTCATCCGTTATCAGGTATGTATATGCCTATGCTCACAAGTTTCCTAGATAAAGGGCATTCGAAGCATTGTGCTAAATCAATGTACGTATTAGGCGCATTTGGCTCCGGAGCAACATTCGCCATGGAAGACGGCTGGATTCTGGCGCGGGCGTTGGAGTATGTCTACAGCCTTGATTCGTCCGGTGAGGCTATACAAAGGGCTCTAGAGATGTTCGAGGAGATAAGGGCACCGTACTATGACCGAATGTAAGTTGACCATCTGCAGCCCATTCCACTAGGAATGATGCCATGCTGACCTCGTATTTTACAGGTACACACATCTCGATGAAAGTCGGCAACAGATGCAACGGTTTCAAGCGGAGAATCCGAACGCAGACTTTGACATCATCTTGCGGAATAAGATCGATACCTTTCTTTACGGGGATAAGGACTTTATATACAAGAATGATATCCAGAGGGTTTGGGAGGGGTATGTTGCGCTGAGGGAGAAGGAGGAGCAGCAGCAGTCGATATTGGACAATGCCCGACTCTAGCGTGGCGTTCTAATACCTAGGTGTATAACTACGATGGTTATTTGCTTTCTGTGGCTGCAGGATAGAGAGAGGGCAGGTAGGCAGGAAGACAGTTAGCAATGGTAGGGGGTATCAGGAATCTCATAGACAGAAGAATACATCTCCGACCTCTGATCACAATTCCTCCAGATATCCCTCTAGCAATAGCCGTGCAACTTCTCGTACCTACAGAGGGCAGGATGAAGTATGCCGGCCCCGTCGAGGAAGGGTGCCACAAGGCGAGGCGGATTGAGAATGACGAATCTACTAATTTAAAGATACTGACCTTGTTCCGCGTGAGCTCGGATCTGAAGGGTGTCACTCGGTCCACGGTCAAGGTGAGGTGTCCAACGAAGTGCAGTCATACATACCCAGGATTACCACCGTCCGCGCTTATGGTACTCTTGCCGCATCCGAAGTGTGAGTCTTACGGGCTTAACAAGTCATGTTTCCATACTGTCGACACCCAGACCTTGACTATCACGAACCTAAACGCGAGCTTGTACTCGGTTCTGAACGGGTTCAAGGCAATAGTGTGTAACCTGGCACACCTAAGTATCCCAGGATTCCGGGGATTATATTTGCCTAGGCTATTTACGAAGCTACCTAGGTTTGAGGCTGGAATGCTCAAGAAGGCGTGCGATAGAACGTGAGTCAAAAGTCGATTCCAGTCTGCGCTGACTTGGACCTGGTTCAGTGAATCTGAAGGCTATGTATGTGCGTACGTGTGTATGGCTATATTGTAGAGCGTTGCATGGTACTCAATACGTAGTAAACTACCTACTCCAGTAAAACTCCAGCCCTGGGCTCAATATACTCCAGAACATCAGAAACAATCTCCCCAGCACCCTTTACATCCCTAATCAATCCAACCGACATCCCCGCATAAGTAGCTAATCTCCCCTCAGGACCCCAACCCTCATCACCCCCCTTCGCAGCCTCATCATGCAAATCCTTTAACTCGTCAAAGCTCTTTCCCTGGCGATGCTCGATATACGATTTGTTAATAATTGTCCGCGGACTGTACTCCCTAGGCCACCCATATGTCCCACGGAGGTGATTATAGAGTAATGTCCTTGTCGTCGAGGATGCGCCCTCATTTGCACGAATAATCTCCCCCTGGTACCCGCTCGCAATGCGTGCCTCGGTCGAAGCAAGAAATCTCGTCCCCATTGCAATACCACTAGCGCCTAGGCATAGTGCAGCGAGTGCGCCTCGTCCATCTGTGATTCCGCCTGCCGCGACGAGCGGGATATCATTTACTCCGCTGGAGGCCAGTAAATCGGCAACCTCTGGAAGGAGAGAGATCAGTCCGGCTCCATCATTTGCCCTTCCATGCCCACCGGCCTCAGATCCCTGAACGACGATAACGTCTGGTCTTTCGGCGTCGTTTGAAATAAGACTGCGGACTTCAGAGACCGTGCCGGTCTGCACCCAGATTTGCGTACCCGGTGACGATGTTCGCAGGCGACGAGACCAGGTATTTAGATCTGCCTGACCGTTTTGAGGTGCGAAGAGCCATGCAGCACATGGTCTGTACTTTTCCACTGCGAAAGATGCGACCTCGAGATTGTCGTTCCAGAGTTGGAAGCCTGGTCCTACGGGGAGGAGGGCTGATGG
The DNA here is from genome assembly GCF_047715825.1 of Aspergillus stella-maris. Taxonomy (NCBI): domain Eukaryota; kingdom Fungi; phylum Ascomycota; class Eurotiomycetes; order Eurotiales; family Aspergillaceae; genus Aspergillus; species Aspergillus stella-maris. The sequence goes on along the minus strand of NW_027396894.1, from coordinate 71,864 downwards.
TTTGGCATGTTCAGAATTGCGGAAGAAGGGTTCTTTTTGCAAAAGAGATGAGATTTCTTCGAGATCTGTAAGTGTATCGCGTGTTTTGGCGCCGGGGCCGAGGAAGGCGAGCCCGCCGGCGCGGCAGACGGAGACGGCTAGGGTTGGGCCGGACATTATGCGCATGGGCGCGCTGATTATTAGGGGTTTTCGAGCCCATGGATAGAGTTCGGACAGTCTTTTGGACATTGTGAATTCTTGGTTGCTTGTTTGTGAGTAGAAATGGAATGAGCTTTTGGCATGGAGATTGCTGTGGTTGTCCACCCTCGTGCTCGGTGACGTAAGTCACCGGAGAATGCGGTTATTGCGGAATTTATCGTACAGCAAGAACATTATCTTTCGGCTACAGCATTTGAGCCAAAGTCCAGTACAAAACCGTCTTTCATGACGGATTCAGGTCAACTCCAGGTGCCGACCTCAGCATATCCATATCCAGGAACTGCTCAATATCCAAACCCTGCAAGCTAGGCATATCGGCAACCAGTTCGCCCAAGAGCGGCATTTCTTCGAGATGAGAGATGCCGTTGAGTATGGGTGTCTTTGCACGTGCCGTAGAAGTGATCGTACTAGTTTCTTGTGGAGAGTCGCCGTCGAGAACACTGCCTAGCAATTGTGCATCGTGGTATCGTCGCTGCTGGTAGAGGAAGACCAGGAGTCTAGCGGTTGCATAAGCCTCGCGCATGGTAGCGGTGTTGTATGTAGATGCCACCAGTTTCAGCGTTTCCATTGCTGACGGGAGCAAAGCGAGAGAAGCGCATGTATCCAGTTCGAGAAGGATTGTGATGATATGGAACGGGACATTCGCCGTATGATGCCATGGACTGCAGTCTGCAAGCATTGTATGTGCACTTTGAAGTGCTTTTCGGAATTGGTCCAGGACACGGTCGGCAATAGCCGGCGAAGTATTCATGTTGAGGAGTTGGAGCCGGCGTAGGATGCAAAGAACCACGTTAGTCTGAGCCATGACGGAAGGCGGTTGGGTGTGCGTCCTGTCCAGGACCTGTCCTAAAGACCACTGTAGTTCGCTTTCGTCATGCGTCTCTTCTGGATCTAGACTTGCGGAGACAGGGAGGAGCTCTAGGAGTTCCGCCGTGAAGTCGCCTGGGCGAGGTGTCACCGGTAGAGACAAGTCGGCTTTCAATGGTACCTTTGACAGGCCAAGATCGTAAGACGACCACATATTTTGGTGCACGGCAACGCCGATTAGGCGTCTTTGAATGTCGGGTTCACACTTTGTGTTTGGAAGGCCAATGCCGTCAGGTGTCTCGTGGTGAAGACCTGCTGCTTCAATGAGGTGCATCAGATTAGAACTGGCGAGCCAAGCTGAGTATGGCGGTGCGGTCATTCGCATATAGACGACTCGCAACAACCATCCCGTGATGAGGTCCACCGAAGGCGCTATGAAAGCGTCATAGCTCTCTAGAGATGATCGAGCACATTCTTGGAGAAGTAGCTCCGTCACCTTGGCCGTCCGCTCCGAGAATAGCAGTCCCAAGGCTCCAACGCCAGCAAGTACACTGTCGTAAATGCTGCCAGCACTAATCGAGAGCCATCTGGTACTTAAGCGCTCGAAGAATGCTTCCTTGTCAATAAAGCCATAACAAGAGTCAACCTTACCAAAGTAGACATTCGCAAGCTGAGTCATTTCATCCTTGGACACAATATTGACGATCGGCAGGCCGGTCGCAGCTGTTGACAGACCAGACGGCAGATGCCGTGCACCCAAGTTCCACCCGAAAAGATTCAGTCGAGGCGCATTCATAGGATCAACCTTAAGTCCCATCTTTCGCACAAAGGCAGCGCCGGAATTCGCAGAGAGGCTGCGGACGACAGTTCGCGGGTGGGCTGTGCCTTCAGGTCCGTCAGTCGATGGAACCGCAGTAGTATTTGTAGAAGGTGCAATTGGCGATATAGCGGACGGTCTTGATTTGGTGTTTCGCTCGGTCCCGTAATGGCAGTCGTATCCCCAGCTGGTACATGTGTTGCAGGGCTCTCCGCCATCGCACTTGCGCTTCCGCTCGCGACAAGGTTCGCAGGCTTTGCGCGCGCGCTTGCGCTTGAGCTGACCCGCTTGTTCCGCCATTTCCTATAAATATTCTGTCGGTAGTGGAATAAGTGAAAGGAGGAGGGAGGAGATGTTGTTGTGGTCGGGATTGCGGAGTTAAGAACGGAACTTGCTAATGCAGGTCACGGGATCACATATGCATTCTTGTTGATGAGCATAACTCTGGCCCTTGAACTTCTGAGCACTGGAAACTGGGTTTCTTCCCTGGTTGAACAGGCACTCATTTGAGAAAAGTAGCGAAATAAGGCGTTGTGGGAGGATATCAGTACTTCACAAGAGACGACCTCAATACTACTACCATGTGTTGCGTCTCTATTAACATTCGATCCTGATAGCAACTAGGAGTAAAAATGAATGAACGTTCCCTTTCTTCATTGAATTACATGTCTGTATCATAGTTCGCTTTTTTGTGTAGTGCTCGTGTCTATATACGGCCATCAACCCACAAGCGTAACCTTGAGTCAGGGCGCAAGCTTACTCTTCTCCCGAAGCAATGACCCGTATCTCCTGAAAGCAAAAGGGATAGGAACCATGATCAAAGCCAGACATCCAAGCAGGGTACCAGCCCACTGCACGCCGAGGTTGGCGAACATCTGCTTCGAGAAGAGCGGGAATCCAGCCGCTACGCTGGAGCGAAGGATAATGTTTGCGGCGACGGCTGATGCTGCTCTTGATCGAAGATGGCATGTTAGTTTGGGACGTAGTCAAATGGTAAGATGGGGGAGACTTACAGGGGCAGATATGCGTCGACGAGGTAGATGAAGCATGGGAAGAAGATGCATAGGATGCCGAAGCCTATTGGTATACCTGCGGCGGTGGGAACCATCCAGTGGATTGATGGGGTATTTACAGTCCATGCAAACCTGGTATCAATGTCAGGATGCGTGGTTGATATTTGCAGCATGAGACTTACCAGAAGATTCCGATAACAAACACCGGAGCACCGACGGCTGTTGGGGCAAGACGCCACTCAGGAACAGCTGTTCCCCCATTTGCCATGAGTTTCTTCGCATACACTGAGCTTTGTGAAATAATAAAGCCGCATGCCAGTACTTGGCCAATGATGAGACCAATAAATGCAAGCCCAGCAATCCCCGGACTCATCCCGTAGACCGTCTCAAAGACATACGGATACGCCTCCAGCAGTGCGTAGACAATGCCGTATATGAAGGACATATAGAGCGATATCAACAACAATACCGGCTCATTCACAAGCATTTTCAACGGACGGGTAAAATACTTCCTTGTCAACTCCACAAAATCAAACTCAACCTCTTCCATCTTAGCATGAATCCCCCAATTCCCCGTCTCCCGCCTTAACCTCGCTGCCTTCGAAACCAGCAAAGCAGGCGCATACGTCTCCCTCAACGACCCCAAGAATATAATACCACTTGCAAATCCCATAAAAGCTGGAATATAAAGCGTCCACCTCCACCCCAAACCACACTCCACAATGAAACCCCCAATAAACGGCGCACAGAACGGTCCAATAAACACCGTCAGAGCATAAAGCGCCATAACGTCCCCGCGATGCTTACTATCCCATAGATCAGACAGTACACCGGGAACAACAGAAAGTTGACTCGCGCCAAATACCCCCGCGAAGAAGCGGCAGATGATCAGCGTCTGGATGTCCTTCGCTGCAGCCGAGCCAATGGTGAAGATTGCGCCGCCTAAAATGCCGATTGTTAGTGGCCATCGGCGGCCGATGAGTTCTGAGGCCGGGGCCCAAAGTACGGGGCCGAATGCGAAGCCGAGCACGTAGAGGGTTGTTCCCAATGTACCGACTTCTGAACTGATGTTGAAGTGTGCGCTTGCGGTGGCTGTGCCGGGGGCGAAGACTGCGCTCGTGAATGAGGCTGTTAGGGTTCCGAGGCAGGAGATTGATGATATGTAGACTCTGGAGTAAATGTCAGTATTGCCTGATTGCCTAGCTCTGGTGCGTACGTATTGACTCACTTGCTTGAGAAGCTCCAGTTGAAAGGATGCGCCAAGTCATCTGGTCCGTCGAACTCAACGACGTAGTCACTTGTATCAGGTAAGGCAGGGGGCATAGGCTTTCTTCCTCCCATAGATAATGCTAGCTGGGGCTTTTCGACACTACCATAGCCCTGCTCGAGGTCTAGTGAAATTGATCCATGGTTCGACGGCATCGTCGGGCTGTCCATCTTGCCTTGTTTGTGTTTCTGTTAAAACTGTCGTGCTAGTCGCGAGCATTGAAGTGTACTTTATAGTCTGAGTGATCTGATATGAGTCAACTCGGCCGATAAAAGCCCCCCAGAAGACTGTTGTCGCCATTCGGATGCTGCGGGTATTGCGGATCCAGTGGGCGCATAGTGCGAATCAAGTCAGGTAGCAGGTGCTAGATGAATTGTGATAGCAAATTCCAGGAATAGTTATGTCTGCTGTACTCTCTGAGCTACGCCTCGGCATAGAGAGCATTGGACTCGCTTCAGTGCTTGTCACATGATAGCCTCAAAACTACCTTACATGGCCCCGAGTTCAAGAAAGCCCACTGACAATGGTTGGCTTGAAAGGCTCACCAGACAGGCAAAGTAAAAACACACTTTTCTACATTTATGCACAGTAAGATTTTACTAATGATCTCTGTAACCAGACAAAGGGCCCTGGTAGAACAATGTGTAGTGTAGTATTCCTCAATGAAATGTATCATGATGACAAAGGATAAAGGGCAGTCACACTGAGTACTTATACAAATCGTCTGTTTAGAATAGAGGAAGAACTAGAGGGTACCGTACTCGCCAACGCCCAGAGTAAACCCTTGCGCTGCATCGTCATGGACGATGTCAACGAACATCTACCAATTCAGAGAATGCAAGATGCGGCTTCTCGCCATTCTTTAATGCTTTATGTTGGCGATGAGAAACGTCTATCCTACAGCGCTATGATATCTACGTCTTTGCGACTTGGCAATAACGGACAACCATTTGAGGTTGCGCCTCAACCAATAGCGGAGGAAATAAGGGTGGCGGAGGAAGTTATTCCTCGTGGCTTGGAGATATGCGGCTACCGAGGGCGTTTGTGATACACTGGAGGTCCGTCTGACGGGCTATTCTTCGGGGCCCGATGTAGATCTTGACGTACAAGGTCATATTTACTTCTATCCAAGAACTTTCTTTCATCTTTCGAGGTCAGTTTGTAATGCGAATACTACTATAATCTCCTTCATCTCAAGGATATTATAGTTTATTTAGGTAGATGCGCTATGGAGGAGCTTTGATTTTTGGATTAGTGTAGCCAAGTATGAAAACTGTTAGTAGGATAACTTCTAAGAACAGCCTGGAAAGCTTTGGCGGAATGCCTTGGTACATCCCTCCCAAATAAAATGGTCTCGGCAAACCTTGAAGCTCGTGCAAAGCAGATTATTGTTCCAACCTTGAGTCAGTATCCACGGCTCCAGGCAGGGTAGGTAGGTAGGTGCTTCTGCCTCATCATGATCACGTATACCAGCAGAAGCGCTTCAAGGTGTCTGGGTCTAAGCTGCAAGTAGCTGGCTGGAAGACACTTTTCTACATTTCTGTATAGTAAGATTTTACTACCAATCTAGATAGCAACTCTAATGCGCTACCTTCTCCCCTCCCCCTCTCCTCTCATGGTTGCTTTTTCCACTCAAAGAACCACCAAATAGGAATGAAAGGAAAGCTACCTACCTAAGTCAGGGGCAATAACGCCGCCAATGAACCCTAGGCCTATCGACCCGACTGCATGGTAGCTCTCCGCTGATTGATCGCTCCCTGCGTCATGGTTGTACAGAGTACGAGCTCGCGGTCCAGGTCCTCTCGCGGCCTTGTCGCTGTCGGCGTTTGCTGGGAGTCCGAGACATGCTATCCTTGTCGAAAAGCCAACTCATCTCCCTTGTTACTTTTGTGTTCTTTTTGGTTCTTCTCGCTATGGTCTTCTTGTCGTTTTTTGTTGGCATTTGGTTGTTCGGATTGTGCTTTCATGATGGTGAATCTGTCTGGGTTTTTTGGGTTCGTTGCGAGCAAACTTAAGTTATCCAGACGACAAGTTGGGATTGAATCGATAGTCCCAGGCGATTGTATCGAAGAATGTGGTAAGCTACTTGTCATACTAATTTAGTCCCTCGTGCCATGCATCCAAAATCAAGCTCTGCTAATACACCCTTCCTTCGCAACACAGGAGAGGCACAAGGCATCACAGACTCAGACCTACAGTACAGAAACGGCACCGACGTCTGCGCCCCCGATTCCAAACTCAGTCTGAAGCTCTCAACCTGCGACGACTGCTGCCAGGAGTTCCGCGAAACCCACAACATCACCCAAGAATTCATCGTCCCGAACTACAACCGATACCTTAGCCTCTGCCCAAAGAATGATCCCAACTATTCGGCATCCTTGCTCCTCGCGTCAATTTCATCGGTAGATGCGTCTCGGACCACTCTCCAGACCAGCTCTTCTTCCGCAATCCCAACACCAGTCAGTTCACCGACCTCCATTGCGCCTACCGAAAGCGCTGGGTTTGGTGCTGCGGACTCTGGCTCGTCTTCAGAAGCACCACCAACACCCACCCGAAACCTCGGCGTCATAATCCCCGCCGTCGTCATCCCCGTGGTCCTTATCCCGCTCATCTCGCTACTCGCCGCCTGCCTCGTCATGCGCCGCCGCCGCCGACGAAGATTGGAATATGAGCTGCGCGCGGCGGGTCCGTCGCCGTTTGAAGGGAAGGCACAGTTCCACGAGGCGTTCAAGCCGGAGCTTGATGCTGTTAGTAAGTTAAAGAGTGCCGCGTCACCTAGTCTCAGGGATAGTGCAGGTGCGAGTGAGATTGCGGAGTTGCCTGCGCGGGAACCGGTTGCGTTTGAGATGGTTGGGGGTGTTGGTGCGAGTGGTAGTGCGAGATGAGAGGGGTTTTGTTGGATTTTTTGCTCGACTGGTTGTTCTGTCTGGGTAAAAATGGGGGCTCTTATTTATCTTGTAATCGTAATTTACTTCTTTGGTGCCATCGCGAGCCACTGCAGATTTTGCAGGTTCGGCCTCCCTCGGTCTTCAACACATAACCAGCCTAACCTCAAATTCTCAACGTCCATATATGATACAAGAATCGCGACATAATCACATGATACTATATGATAAGAGAGTCGAACATCACATCTCATGTCCATTTAGACCCTCGCTATGAGGCTCTGCGGCTGAGCATGAGGAGCCTATCTTTGGAAACCCTAAGGAGGCTGAGATATATCTCCGCATCCGCAGCTCCAATTCAAGCGGAACAACGCGCACCAACGACTCCAAGAGAAAGTAGAACTAGATCAAAGGTTGATATCCTTCTGCAAAGCAGCTTTATTTTCTACTACTACTCATTTCCATCACTTTCCAGCTTCCTTCTTGCCCCAGTGACAGCACATGCAGACTCACAGGAAGCCAAACACTGCAAACAAGGTCACATGATACATGCCGATAAGCTCCGATTGCTGCATGCCTGATCGTTCAGGCTACAAGTTTGGACCCCGGACTCCGGCATGGCACACGATCGCGATAGCATTTAGTACGAAGCTGGACATTGAGAAGAAGTCAAAGCGGTACTCAATTGAGTCAGATCTATATATTAGATACTCAAGCCTCACCAGTCAAGCTTCAACCTACTGTAGCCATCGAGAGTGACCACGGACGAAACCCGATGCCGCAGCTTAACCACACACACGCACTACACTAAATCCACGCCCCCTCCCCTTGACCGTGGTAGCCTGGCCGTAACCCTCGTCACAGCCATGACCGTACTCTGTATCTAACAACCGTCACTCTGAGCTCAAACTGACCTGACCTGAACGCGTTCCGTCCAGCCTAACCCAGCAACGAATCACAATCTTCACACCGCCAGAGCCCAGCAATAAAACGCGCATACCGTACACTCAAGGCTGGATCGTCACTAGGATCGGTAAATAACAGTGAAACGAAACGGCGCCATTGGCCTTGGCGCGTCTCTTAGTCTGTTACTGGACTGCGGACTTGGGGGATCTTGGTTGCCGGAGCTCCGGCGATAGCTCAGATGTTGGGGATGGGTCAGAGTTTTCAATGCTGGCTTCAAGGTCAATTGCTTCTCTACAGATAATACTATCACTCTTATTGTAAAGCTCATGTACTCTAGCCAGCAATTAATTCATTTAACTTGAGTAATTGAGTTGGTGGTGCGCAGGAATTAAGTTGGGAGGCGAGATGCTGACGTCTACACTTTGTACCGCGTTGACTGAGACTCCGTTGAGGCCACGCATCCGCAAGACTCCGTTCCACTGCAGCTTGCTTGCTCCAGCCAGGCAGCTCCAGCTCCAACAAGCTCACTGCTCAATTAGAGCTTGAGCTCGATTTAAGCTACGTTGCCATTGTTTACGTATCAAAATCAAGAACGGATATTGAGTAGAGGCACTCGTTAAGTGGTCATTTTATGGTCTATATGTACAGTGTATTGCTTGATGACGGGCCGGAAACAAAGGGAAAAATGGTAAAAAAAGATGATAGTGTAGTACATGATAATAAAAAGACCACCACAATTACCTCTATCCAGCCAAATCCCCCAAGGAGAGTTGACTAGAAAAGGCGAGACGAACGTCCCAAAAGAAAAAACCCAGACCGTATCCGTATCCAAATCAGTATTCCCATCGTACACAAAACGGAACCCAGTGTCGTAGTTAAATAAAGTCTCTCAATTGGTGGTAATCAGGATATGAAATACACAGCCAAAAATCTTTTCTTCTATTCCGTACATCTCGTCGTGGTGATGTGATTTTCAATTCGAAAACTCGACTCGGTCATATTTCACAGGATCGAAGCATTCGAATTGGCGTATTCGTGGTTGTTAATTTAGACGTACTTGCACATCATGGCAACCATGAGGTCGAACAGACCAATGGCCTCGACGAAAGCGAAACCAAGAATGGCGTAGGAGAAGAGCTGGCCACGGAGGGCAGGGTTGCGGGAGACGGCAAGGAGGAGAGAGCCGAAAACAACACCGATACCGATACCGGCACCACCGAGACCGATGGCAGCAGAGCCCATACCAATGTTCTGGGAGACCTGGACCATGGCGTCGGCGATCTCAGAGGAGTACTGGCGGCGGGCAGCGAAGCCCTGGCGAGCGGTGGCCTGGATCATGGAGGGTTGCTGACGCTTGACGGTCTGGAAGGGGATGGCCTGGCGCTGGGTGGTGAGGGTGCGCTTGGGGACGGCCTGGAGGCGAGCGGCAGGGCGGGCAACCTTGGAGGTAGCGGCCATGGTAGAGGCCAGGCGCTGAGCGAAGACACGAGAGGCGGCCATTGTGAATGGTATGAGGTTGGTTGGGAGGAGAGAGTGTGATGGGAAGGATGAGAGATGGACTGAGGATGGAGAGGAAGGAGAAAAGAAGAAGAGAGAGAGGAAGGGCTTCCAGGGAAGAAAAATGGGGAGGAAAATGGCCCTAGCACCTAAATACGTTTTCCCGCTTAATTTTCGCCCTTTCGTCCAAACCCTCCGCGTCTTTCGTGCGCTAGCTGTGTTTGGGGGGGCTGGGAAGCCTGGGAACAACCCTACGCCGATGCTCCCATACGCCTGCCGTACGCTGAGGCCTGTAATCTATCCCTATCTGAGCTCCCTGGCATTCCACCTGCCTGCCTGGTTGAGTAAGTCGGGTTCCTTCGGGACGGGGCCAAGGTGACTGAGTTTCGGGCCAACCAATGGCAGCGCCGGGCGTGGAGCGGTAATGAGCTGTCGAAGGTCTATCGTGACCAACAATTGCTGGAGAAGCAGGTCCGAGACGCGGTGGAATCCACTGTTGCTCCAGCCACGACCAGATATGCCCACAAGCTTCCGAGCTTCCGGGGAAACTACAAGCATGAACGTCTTTCTGCTACAGCCAATTGAGTTTTTCACTTTCTGTACTCTACATCCTCATGAACAGCTTCTTTTGCTCTCAGATTAGGGCGCAAGAAGAAATGATGAAATTTTTGCAGGGGCTTATTTTGGCTAAATGGGTCCGATAAAGTGGTACCGCCCCACTTAGTCGCACAGCAACAGCCACTCACCGACTCTCGGACGCAAATCAGCGACCAATCCGGCCCGAATCGGGAATGCGGCTCCACCAGCACTGGGTCCCTCCCCAAAACAGGATCGCTCACCACAGCAAACAGCAGCTTGACCGAGGGTTCGGTTGGAAGGAAATCCTGTCAGTTTCACGTCGGAGCGGTCATGCGCTGCGAAGACGCGGCCAGCAAGCCAGCTGAGTCAGGAAACGCTGTAATTTATTATCGTATTGCGTCTCACCGATTCTCGGTTTGGGAACTGCCGTTCTGGGCCGGGGCCGATCCACCCGAGCAACACCATCCATCCATAGGATTGTGCTGCTGGGCTGGGAGAAGCTCAGCAGGTGAGAAAGCCAGCCAGCATCCTTTCGAGGGGGGCGATGGGCCAGATTATATAGCCTCTCTGGATCCCCCAGATATTCGAAGCAAAAGAGTGCTGAGTGAAGCCGAGCGAGCGGACAAATTTGATCCTCGCTCCTCAGCCTCTCCAACCCGGCTGTCGTCAGTCGTCACGGCTTGGCCATTTTCCCTGTTTCCCCCTGACCTGCAGCTCGACCTCTCACTATTATTTCCGGCAGCCGCGCTCTGCACGCCGCAGTTGCCCCCTTTATTTCGCCTTTGGTTGAACTTATATCTATCGCTTGTCTGCTCGTTTGCTCTGACCTCTTTTTATAATGTGATGCGTATAATCGACAGGCCTCCCCTCCATCACAGTCTCACCCCGGAATCTACTGCGTACCCGAAACCCGCGTGACCTCATCGATATACGAACCCCCCAACTAGCCCAAATCATGTGACCGCCTACGAATCCGAATAAGGGGCACCAAAACAAGCATGTGTGAAGGGCGACGACAAGGTTGCTATTCCTGCGTCCCTGGCTCCGGCGGGTTTTCCCGAGTTGCGAGTGCTCAAGGGAGCTCTTTGTTCGCCTAGAATTCGGGAAGGGACAAAGAAAAGATAACCCCTGTAATAATGCGTATTTATATCGTTCTTCTTGCACCCTGGTCTGCAGATGCAGGTAGGCTTGGGTTGGCAGGCGAGATCGATTCCCGTCACCGGCTAATTGCTATCCTGGTCGCGCGGTCGCATTCGCGGTTGCGGTTGCTAGGGCCATAGCAGGCAGACAGGCCGCCCGGTTGCCTCGGTTATTGCAGCGCTCTCCCCAGCCGTAGTTTTCGCGTCGCATGGGAGCTGCCCTGCGCGTGGCATTTTAGCTTCGGCGCGTGGTAATTGTCCCGCAGGAGCTCGGACTGTTCTCCGTACGTAGTTTTGCTCTCGAGACGCTCTGCGAAAATACGCTGTAGGTTTTTTCAAGCTCGTAGTTGGTACGCATTGTATGTCAACTTTGCAATTTGTGCTTCAAGAGACCAATTGAGTCACTTGGGGACGCAACACTACTCGTCCGCCGTGCTCCGATACCTTGTGAACCGTGCGTGTCTTCGAGCTCCTGCGCCCAAAATCGATGCCTCATAATCCAGGCTTCAGTCTCGGAGAATTATGGCAGGTACCACGGCCAAAAGGAAAATCCATCATCCGCCCGATCTATTCCGACATCACCAAGTCACGTGATACACCTTCAACATCTCTATATCCTCATGAATCCCATAGAACAACGTAGCACGATGTCCATGGAATATCTCACCTCAATTCAGCCCTAGACATGGCGATGGAGCCTTCAGATATGATATTGACCGGGGAAAGGAATAGGAAACCGCTCTACACACCCGAGGAGACCCCCTCCATAAAAAAAAACAAACGGCTCACCAGAACGCGCGAAAAACAATTACTCAAGGCTGCGGGTCGAGATATTAATGACCCGCCGCCGAAACCGGGGCTGGGCGAGTGTTGTGGGAGCTCGTGTGATCCTTGCGTTGATGATTTGTGGAGAGAGGAGGTGAGGGTTTGGAGGGAGAGGTGGGGATTGGATTTTCATGGGAATGAGAAGGAGAAGGAGAAGGAAGCAAAGCATGAGGAGAAGGAGGAATGTATGGCCAGGAAAATGCCGGGGGCTTTTGAGTGGTGAAGTTCTCTTGATCAAGGATTGTGAAAGACTACCCTACTAGGATAAGTTTGGTCTGCGTGGTTGTGATTCATATCTGGATTCCAGTTGGAGGTAATCTACCTAAATCTCTACTTAAGGATGCCATGGTTATACGGCCATACTTACTCGAGGAACAAGAGATCAAGCAGAAACACAAGCAACATCACTCCCATTCGGCACCCGCGCCTCATACTCCAGCAAAAGCTTAACTTCCTTCTGTGCCTCCAGTCGCAAAGTCCACTTCACCTCGCCATTTTTCAGCAACGTCGCAACGCCTTCACCCTTGCCCTTCTCAATATTCAACGGAACCTCATCACCCTCCTCCTCAACCCTCGGCGTTAAAAGCTTAACACCAAGCTTCTCATCCTCCGAAACAGGAGCCTGATCACTCACCACAAGATCAACAGCCACGCTCTTGGAGTTCTTCACCCAGACAGAGCGGCGGAATTTCGCGCCATCTTCTTTATTGAAGAACATCCCTCCGCTCAAAGGCTTGACGATCGGTTTGAAGTATTTAACTTCGATTCCTGGATCCACGCCAAGACTTATATTGAAGAAGATATTTGGAGCGCACTTTTCGATATTCGCGGAGCCGATGAAGGACCCGTCGACTGTTATTCCGACTGTACCCGGATGCAGGGTTAGACTGGATGTATTCTTGACTCTGGCGCGCAGGAACGCGGCTTCGCGGTGTTTGGGGACGATCACGTATGTGAGTGAGACGGTGTTTAGGTCTAGTGTTGCGAGGACGTGGCGGCGCGAGACTAGGGAGGGGACCAATGTGCGTGTGCCGGGGAGGTTATATGTTGTTGTCATGCCGTGCTCTTGTTTGAGGGTGTCTTGGTGGGAAAGGGATGGAGTCGTTGAGAGTTGGGATTGGTTGTCGGTTTCGGCATCGTCGTCTTCGAGCTCGATGGATGTGCTGGGTGGTTCTGACTCTGCTTCGGGCTGTGGTTGCGGTTGTGCTTGGTTTGAGGTGTTTCTGAGAGCACCGAAGAGGCCACCGCTGAAGAGGGATGGTCTGGAGGCTTGGGTAGGGTTGTTCTCTAAGACGTTATCCGCGGACTGCTGAGGCTGCGGTGGCGGCCTACTACCGAATAGACCACCTCCTTGTGAGGGTGGTTGCTGTTGATGTTGCGGTTGTTGAGCCTGCGACGATACAGATCCAAACAACCCTCCAGTTGACCCCTGTGCAGAAGACTGCTGATTCTGCGCCGCAGCCCATCCAAATGCCGACTGCAGTGCGGGAGGCTGAGGGGCCGTGTTTCCAAACAGCCCACCTCCAGACGACTGCGGCTGCGAAGAAACAGACCCAAAGAGACCACCCGACTGCTGCGTGACCTGAGCCTGAGCATTCAGTTGAGTATTTGTACTCCCCAAAGGACTCCCAGACTGTGGCTGCGCCTGTTGAGGTTGGGATGCCGCATTTCCAAATAAACCACCGCCAGTCGGTCTATTCGCACCGAACCCCGTCGCCTCATCCGCGGATCTCGCCCTCTTACTTGGATCATTTACATCCGCATTCCCAAATAGAGAAGATCCCCGCTGAGTCTGAAATTGCGCCCCAGGAGCAGGAGCAGGAGCAGGTACAGGATTCCCAAACAACGAGATCGGCGGAACAACCGATGGCCTAGTCGCAAACAATCCAGATGACGGCCTCGGGGCATCAAGTATCCTCTCCCAACTCGGCGCCGTCGTCTTGGACGCACCAAACCCAGAAACAAGCTTGATGTTCCAAGTATCCAGACTCGGAATCTTCTCTCCGATTCCACTGAATGAGGCTTGTGATGTTGCAAGTGTTAGCTGTGTATCGCGCCAAATCTCTGTACTTGCGTTCTTGAATTCAGCGCGGTATGTTAGTTGTGCGCTTGAGGAGACGGAGTTTATGGCTAGGTCGTAGCGAGGGGTCCAGCTGGGGCCGGGGACGATGTAACTTAGGAGGAGGGTTATCTCGATGGGTTTTGCTTGTTCTTCGGCGGGTTTGTCGGTGATTGAGCTGCGGCGACTTGATAATGGCGTGAGTTCAGTAGACCGAGCCTGAGTATCCAGCGAAACAATAACCATCCCCACACTAGCAGGCCAAAAATGCCTCTGTTCAAACCTCTTCTGCATCCTCTCTTTCCTCTTCACATCTCGCGCCCTAGACCGTTTCTCCTTTTGTACTCTGATATCCTTCGATGCCTTGCGCCGCTCCTTGTCGTATCTTGCTTTGCGCTTCTCGAATTTCTTCTTCAACAAGGCCAATTCCTTCTCCTTCGCTGCAACATCCCTCTCAGCAACCCGATGCCTCTCCCCCTCCTTCTCGCGACGGGCGGTATAAACCGCCAGAAACTGCTGTAATTTCTGTACATCTTTGGTCTCATCGCTTGAGAGGCCCCGCCCGTACGTGTTAAGAATGTCGAGGATCGCGAGGGAGGAATTTATCTCGCTTTTTGATTTGGATAGCTTTTCATTAACGGCCTCGATCTCGATTTGGAGGTCTTGGAGGATGGGGTCTTGAAGACCTTCTTCGTCTTCGTCACTCAGCGCCTCGTCTTCGGAGTCTGACTCTGATTCAGACGGGAATACATCCTCGAAGCTAGCCCGGTTAGGAACTATACTACTCTGTATATCAGTAATCGTTGCATCGCCGGATCCTTCGACGCGAATCGAGTCGCGATTAACGTGTGGGTCTAGGCCGAGGATCGCGATGTCTGTTTGGCCGGGCTGGATGCCTCTGGTCAGTATTGCGCACCTTTCAAAGGTAAGTTGGATGGGGTGATGCTTACCTGGATACTCGTATGAATCTCCCAAACGATGGTAGCTTGGCCCGGCGCAAGAGTGACACTCTTAGTCGGGAGATCGGAGAGGAGGATTTCGGCTGTTGACTCGGCGGTTTTGAGAGGAAGGGCGTATTGGGGTTCGGGATTGGGATCTCGAGGACGACCGAAGACCATTTTGATGTCGTTTTTAGAATATAAACACAGATGCGTGGGTATGCGATTGGTGTCCGACGATCTGGTCGATTTGGCAGCGACGGAGGGTTACCTATGGTCCCGTCGGCGTCCCCGGCCGTCGTATCAGGTCGCGTAATTAGGCTTCCGTCTTTAGGGCTCGCCGATGAGGTTCAGTAAAGCTTCAGCAAAGCTTCAGCAAAGCAACGCGATAGTAGATGAATGGACCGTCCAAGTATACACGAGGTTGATTTCTTGATAGAAGAACAGGGGAGAGAAAGGATGAAAGTTGAGAAAATAACCAAACAGTGCGGGGCAGTGAATAAGTAGCATAGCCCAGCCACAGAGCCGCAGGGGCCACTGGGCTGTAGCCTAGACCCAGTGGGCCAACGAGGCTTGTTGTATGAACTGTTCGTATAGATGCCTACAATCATAATATTGATGCTAAGTTATTGACTGAGGCAGATGAGTCTATCAAAGACTATTCCTCCTCCTACAACCTCCCTTCTCACTCTCACATCCACTGCCCATCCCCTTGTCTCTATCAAAAAGCCTTAACTCCTCATCCTCGCCATCTCGACATTTCTCAGTATTTCCCCTCTTAAACAACCTACTAACCCCCTGCGCAACCAAAACAAGCCCAACAGAAACCCACGGACTCCACTGCCCAACCTCAAACGGCATCTCGTCCGTCGGCAGCGACCTGAATCGGACCTCGTTCAGAACAAGGTTGACGACGAAGACGCCGAACGAGGATAGGATGGAATAGTACCGCAATACGGCCCAAAGCGTATCGGACAACATTGGAGATGTAGACTCAGCGCCTCGGACATGGTCATCTCCCACGGCCACAGATGATCCATAGCTGGATGATGTTTGCCGGTCGCGTCCCAGTCGTCGTAGAAATACCCACCCGCCCATCCAAGCAAAATCAATCTTGCCCAACACCGGCTGAAGGCTCAGTAAATTGACGTGCCCGACTCGAATAAACTGGTACCAAGTCATTATCCAGCTTGGTAGACTCCCCGCCGCAGTGATAAGGAACGCGACGGTAATGCGAAAGGGCGTATCGAGGTGGTTCTCCCAGACTTGGACATCGGCCGGTGAGCGTGCTAGCGGTCGAGTCTCGGGGTAGCAGACATAGATACAATCCGCCGTTGCATTCCGCAGTGTCGCGGCTGTATCAGGGACATCGCCCAGCGAAGCCTCAGCCAAACACGTCGGGCCGGGTGTATCCCCCCTAGTATAAATCGTCGCAAGGGAAAGCACAGCACCCTGCAGGACAAGCAATGTCCAGAGAACAACAATAGCACGCAGATCCTGCTCGACGGACTGTAGCGTCGTCGACCAGGCAAGTAGTGGCGTGACGAGCATTATCCCCGTCGATGTTGTAGCGAAGACGCCGTAGACGTCTAGATCGACTACAGACGATCGCGACCGCGCGATCAGGAATATGGAGTGGATTGCTGCGGCACCGCAGTATGTCATTGCGCTTGCGAGGGCACCGGCGACGAGCCATCTGTGGCGACGGCCGATGACGCCAAATGTGAGGAGGATGTAGAAGAGGATTCGTTGGAGGGGGGCGTATACGCCGGACAGGGGGTAGACGCAGGTGATCTGTTGCTGGCCGACGACAGGCATGGTTAAGAGTTAGGTGATCGTTCTTGGCTTCCGCGCAGTGAGTTTGCCTCTCCAAGACAACAAGTGTAAGCAGGTCTTGTTGAGGCTGAAAAAGGTCCGAGGTGTCTCATTTGGAGCTGGAGTGGCTCGTGTGCCGCTAACAATTTAGCAAATCATCTAGCATATTGGTGTATGTGATGCCCCCACCTGCATCGATCTTTGCCATTTTTGTTTAATCAGGCTGTCCAGACGACATGGAAAATCTTTGTAAGGCAGTTGTGATCTATATGGCTTTGATTGACCGCTCAAAGGGTGCTTGTATGGAGCGAAGCTCCATGAGCGAAGGCGATGAGAAAGTATTGTCCATTTTAGAAGAATCTTGATACAAACACCAATAATAGCGAGCCAGATGTTTTAGCAGCATGCGTATGTGCTGGATTTTGGATGATAAGGAAGTGGTACAAGGAGATGCTGGCTGGTGCAATAGCGTCAAGTTGAGGTCACACAAAGGTTGGGCTGAGCTGGACCCGTGAGTGAAAAGTGCTCTAGATTCATTCAAGTAGTAAGAGGGCAAAAAAACAAACATCCTAAAGGCATTTCGACAGCTAGAGTATGGTATGGTAGAACTGATAGATTGTCTGTTAGCCATAACCATAACCACCAGCCCTAGCTCCCGACATGTATAATAGTCTTGGATTATACGCAACAAGCTATCGGCCAAACATACTTCGTAGTTGCTATATATAAAGCCTTCTGCACGAAAATGTCTGGTGACAGTCGTCTTTGAGCACCCAACACGCATCCAATGCAACGCTGTGACAGAAGTTGCATATATCTTCTGTGATTGGACGCCGATGTCCTCCTTACCTTGTCTCTTCTGCACTGCTCAATAAAAATGACGCTAGCCAAGGTCGACTCGCCAGATCAAAATCCTGGGAAGGAGCGATCATTCGCCAGTTTATCAACTGAGGCGTGGCATGTCGCACCAACCAGTGGATGGGCTGTTATATAGCATGTCTCGGGCTTTCGGCTGAGTCTTTTGTCCGTGCGCGCTCTTTGATTTTGCGGTAGAGAGTAGGCGTTGCAACCATGCAGCTGGTTGCGGGGTCTATGGGCTATGTAGAGAGAGGCTTTGAATGATATAAGAGAAGCATTCCTCGTGGTTGCTTGGGAGGAAGGAACGGCTCGACGTACTCGAAATCAAGAGAAAGCGCAATCATGGGCATCGCGGATCGCTACTTGTCTCTCGGAATGACGGAATACTTCTTCCAGCCATCCTTCCTCATTATACTTCTGTGTCTAGGACTCTACCTATGGCTCAGCCAATCCTCAAAACTTCCACTACCACCAGGCCCGACACCCCTCCCGCTAATCGGAAATGTACATCAGCTCCTCCGCGCCAACTCGATGGAGAAGCTTCAAGAGATGCATGCAAAGTACGGGCCCATCATGACGTTGAAGGTAGGATCCAGAACGATCATCATGCTGGGAAGTCGAGACGTTGTCCGGGACCTGTTCGAAAAGAGAGCCAAGAACTTCAGCAGTCGACCGCGGTTGATTATCATCAGCGAATATATGCTTAGAAATATAGCACCCATCACGATGCCATATAATGACAAGTGGCGCGCGCTGCATCAGATCGAAGCCGTTGCCTTGAACGCCCGCGTAGCAAAGGCAGTGCAGCCGGTTATACTGTCGCTGTCAAGGTGTCTTCTTTTTAGACTTCTTGAGAGTAAAGACTTTGAGCTCCAGCTTCAGGCATTCTCTTGCAATATCTTCACCACGCTGCTGTATGGCGAGGACCTTGATTCGACGCCAGA
This sequence comes from Aspergillus stella-maris, assembly GCF_047715825.1. Classification (NCBI taxonomy): domain Eukaryota; kingdom Fungi; phylum Ascomycota; class Eurotiomycetes; order Eurotiales; family Aspergillaceae; genus Aspergillus; species Aspergillus stella-maris. The sequence continues at coordinate 53,317 of NW_027396894.1, read as the reverse complement.
GGAAGTGGCAAAGGCTATCTCGGGTTCAGTGGCTTATTTCCTGGGAGCTCTTACGGTGCAGAGTAGTCTCGTGGAAATGTTTCCATTTCTAGAGAGAGTCCCCGGTCTCACAGCATCTGCTAAAGCAAAAGGTGATGCGTTCTTCAACGACATTATTCGGCTACACCATCCAAAGATAAAGGCTGCGGTCAATAGTCCCATGTGGACTCTGACGCGCGTCATGGAGCATAAGCGACAGGAGCGGTCGGACATCACTTTTGACGAGTTCCTCGCTGTGCCGATTGAAGCGTTTGGAGCCGGAGTTGGGTCGACACCACTGACGTTGGGGACCATCGCCTCTATGCTCTTGACGCATCCAGAAGAGGCACAGAAGGTGCAGACAGAAGTTGACAAACAGGTCGGGTTTGCCCGTCTCCCAGAATCCTCTGACGAAGAAAACTTGCCCTACCTCCAAGCATTTATCCACGAGACTCTGCGCGTCATGACAATGAGCTCAATCGGTATGCCCCACGCCGTGAGCGAGGAAGACACCTACATGGGCTACAGAATTCCCAAAGACGCCATAATCTTCCCTTTCCAGTGGGCACTGAATCAGGATGAGACAACGTACCAAGACCCAACAAAATTCAACCCACAGCGTTGGATTGACGATCCTTCTCTCCCGCAGCCAGCGGGCTTCGGTTTTGGGAAGCGCGTCTGTCCGGGCCAATCATTTGTCAATCACACGTTGCTTCTCATCACGGCTTGCCTGGTTTGGGGGTTTGAGCTTGAGGGCACCGAGGAGTTTTATAAGCTCTCAGATGGTCGGGGAAGCAGTGCGTTCTATCGGCCACCGACAAAGTTCATCCGATTGAAATGTAAAAGTCCTGGACATCGAAAGATCATCGAGCGTGAGTGGGAAAGTATTGATAGGAGTCCCACGGAAATGTTGAGGAATATCGGTTCGAGCTTGGGGTACGAGGACTGATTGGGTTTGCTGTGCTGGATGAGGACGGTCTGTTGGTAATTCTAATCAGTAATGACGAGATTGTTGATAGCCGATTCGAAAGTCCCGGACAAAACTGGTCGATGAGGAGTTCTTCCCTCAACTGTTAATTTCCACTGGGATCTTGATAATGCGCTGAATGTGGGTGGCCTGCTGGACCGTCATCTAGGGGACTGATGATAGAGAAGCTTGGGGGAAGGTCGTTAGTGGTATGAGACATTACGGCGTTTTCAACAGAAGACCTGGTAGCATTTAGCAGAAAAAAGTAATTCAAAACAAGACTATAGTCTTATTCGAACAGCTAGCCGATATAATATCATGTAGATTGTATCCTGCGCCACCTCAAATGGCCCGTAGAGTCGCACCTTTCCCATTTCCTAATTAGGATACAGTGGATGCTCCTCTAGGGCGGGCTCAAATCTCTCAGGTCCCGACAAAAGCCTCGTCTATCCCATTCCAACAGCGCCGGCATCCCAAGAAATACCATGAAAACCATAACTCACTAAGTCGACCTAACATAAGAATACTCTCCGCATGCCATGCACAGGACTTGCCCGCGCTCAAACCCATTCTCGCCCAGCTGAACCTCCACAAATTCCTCCTGACACTCGGAGCAAAGGCCTTGAGCCAAAACGCCATTGATAAGTCTCTTCATCTCGTTCCACCTCATCGGCCAAGCCATGTTATGGCTCACCAGGTAGGCTATGACCGAACAAGCAATCTCCACGTGCGATACCAGGATGCCTGATGCCACGCCCGTTCTCACAACCGTATACAAATTGGCAGCAAAGACCTTGGCAATGGATTGTGGTCATGTCGGAGTATTTTCCAGTAGAGAGGAGTTCTTTGAATTTGCGCCCTAGAGCGTAATGAGCATTTGTTGTCATTTTGGAGCTTGGGGCAAGTATCGTGGGGAGTATTGGGGTATTCTGGTGTAGCGAGAAAGAGAGTGTGTGGTGGAGGAAGAAAGGGCAGTCGGTTGTTGTGTTGTGTATCAAGTGAAATTCACTCAGATGATTTGAACATAAGCATACCTGCGGAGTTTGATCATGAGTCTAATTGTCTATGGCTCTTTACATCTGAGCTCACCGCGGATAGAAAAGAGCGGATAATGGTTTGCATGAAGAGGGTGAGTTCTAGTTCTGTTCTTTTTGATAATCATAGTAGACTAACTAAGTAGGTGTTAATATGGTACCCTACAGAAGACTCCAAAACAAATCTTATGATGGATAAATCATAAGAAGTAGAATGAACCACCTTCAATGTATTGTGCACTTAGGCCAGCGATAGAATTATTCCTATTGCCCATGCTCCTGCTTTGCGACGTACATAAACGTCCTGCTCACTGTTAAATTCATCTTCACGACCAGCATAGGCACCCAGAAACCCAGATTGAAACCCCCCTAGTCATAATCAAAATCATTGATGTCATAATCATAGCTGCATTCGGCGCAACGAAACATCTCACGGTCGAAATCACCTTCCATGAGTATGATCCGCAAGCCATCGTCGTCAGTACAGTGGTCACACTTTTCCTTCCAGAGAACACGGTTCATGAAGTACGCAACATCCTGTTCCTTGCTTCGGTCCCATAGCTTCTTGTCCTGGACCAGTCGGGCGATTACTGCTACTGCCAAGCTCCCATCCGCTTTGAGAAACTCTAACACTGAGCCCTCGGAGCCATTCTGAACAAGCTTTGCTAAATTGGCTGCAATAACACGAGCGATAACCTGCTCCAGCTGAGAGTCGTGGACTGGTTTCATTTTCATGGCTCCCTCGATGACTTTTCCAAGCCGTGCAAGGTTTTGTTTCTGCTTGCACCAACTAAGAAAACACTCGCCAGCGTATTCCTTCAGAGCCGCTATGCCGTACTTGTCAGCGGCGAGGTAGACTTCCACATGAGTGTATGGGGCTTGCGAAAGGGCGTCGCTCATGGCGTCCCGGAGCTTTTGCCTTTTTCCGCAGAAATCCTCCACTTTGTCTCGTGAACTGGTTAAGCATTTCCACGACTCGATGACATGATGACCGATATTGTACTCGTTGTAGTAGAGGAAGGACAACACGAGCTTGAGAATATTGGGATCTTCCTTGGGCAAGTTGACTGTCTGAGTGGTGCTCTCCTGTCCACGTTAGCAGTCATCCTCTCCAGTCTCGTTGCGTTGCCAACTACCTTAAAATTTCCGTTCATCGCGGCTTCAAAGAACGTCGACTGGGTACAGAGGATGGAGCGGTGCACGTTGAAAGTTTCTCCCTGGCAGGTAATCTTCGTATCGGAGTATTTGCCGGTGGTAAGGAGATTCTTCATTGTTGCGTGAAGGATTGAACCATTTTTGTCTGCGTCTATTGGGCCAAAAATCGTATCAGTGTCTAAATCGCTTGAAAGGGTAAGAACCATGTTGGATGATTTGAGCACAGATATCGTGCTTTCAAGTAGACAGTGGTCGGAGGGGTAGACGTCAGGAAGGAGGGAGAGGCAAGGAGTCTGCCTGGGTGGTGGTGGAAAAGAAGAGAAGAGAATAGAGGGCCATGTTGTGTTGTGCTATGAGAAACTGACTGGAACATGTGACCTGAATGTTTTTGATAATGTTTTTTGTTTATGCTCTGAACCTCTTTCTTTAAGATAGTTTCCAATCATCATATCACTGTACTGGATAGAATAGATATCTAGTATACCTATTTCAAGAAACACAAGCCGCATCCTTTCCCGAATGCCTGCTCCTGCCCCAGATCTCAAGTATACCCTTCCATCGCCCTAACCAGCTAAAGCCCAAACAAGCGCGCAGAACGTGAGCCTAGCACTGACGGATTGCGAAAGTATGAATAGAATAGCAAATCCTGCAAAAACCGCAACGGAACAACCCAGCTTCGAAATCGCCCGGGCTCAAGTAAACACGGAACCCATCCGCTGAGCCAGAACACTCGTCACACTCGCGATGCTCCAGAGGCCCGTTGATAAAACGGCGCATTTTTTCGTCCCTAAAAGCCTGCGCGAGACTCGAAAACCGCTGTAGCAAATACGAGAATAGACCCTTCTTTCTGATCATTGCTTCCTGGGCGACAAGGATGCTCGCGATAATGGTGTCCATTTGCGTATCGCCCGGCGGTTTGCTCTTCATCGCGTCGACCAGGACCTGCAAGTGACCGGACGGGGACTCTGCAAAAACGAACCAACCAAAAAGGCGCTTCCCTGCGTACTGCTGGAGAGGTTCTATCCCATACTTGTCGGCCGCAAGATAGACTCGGATGTGGATATTTGGCGGGCGCTCGTTGAATTTGTCTTTTGCTATGCTGGCTGTTGGATACAGTTCTTCTTGCTCATAACCGTATTTTTCGAGATAAAGGAACGAGAGCATGCAGTTGATTGTCTGGAGGTCGTCGTTTGGTAGGTCGATTGTCTGCGTGAGGCTCTCCTGCATGGAACTACGCATTAGCTTAGGACGCCGTCTCGTCTATCTGGATAATGGTGGCGGGCGCGGGCTTGAGCGACTTGCCTTGAATCTTCCGCTCATAGCAGCTTTGAAGAAAGATGACTGAGGGCATATTATCGACCGGTGGACGTTGAAGGTCGTTCCGTGGCAGGTTATGACCATGTCTGGGCGCATTCCGCTGACGCAAAGCTCGTTCAGCTTTTCGCTCAGATAGGGGTCGATCATTTCGTCGGATTGAGGATGGGCTTTGCGTTGAAGCGAGAATGTATGTAAAGAAGTAAGATGTGCGGTCAGGCTCAAGATGTTGGAGCAGAGAGGTGGTGGGTGAGATTAGAGAAGGAAAAAGGTCGAAGTTGTGTAGGTTTGTGTTAGATATGGCCATTCACTGAACTGGGCTCTCGAAGAAAACAAAACAGCAAAGCTACTTGATATCGCGAGCAAATGTACGTTATTTTATTGTGTCTACTTGATAACCTATATGGATTGTCCTTGAGTAGTAGTCACGGAAGGCCCATACGCAGAACAAACAAAATGTCTGCCGCCTAGTCGAATCGCTTACAATATTGCGCCGCATCGTAGATCTTGTCGCATTTAGAGCAACGGAAACGGCTCTTTGCGATATCGTCGGCTTCTATTTTAACCCAAGGGCCCTCCTCAAAACACCCGCCGCACTTCCTTCCCTTAACAGCAGCATTGAGCATCATAGTCACATTGCACTCTTTCTGCCAATTCCAAATAATGTCGTCCTTGATCAGCTTTGCGAGGACCAATGAAGCAATAGCAGTCTCTTCAGCAAGGAGCCCGAGTATAGCCTTGTTCTTCGATAAGACGTCCATGTGAGCAGCAATAACAGAGGCGATTATATCTCTGACGGTAATGTCGTGCGAAGGTAGCGTAGTGAGCGCGTACTGAGAAATCGCAATTAACCTTTCAGAATTCCAGTACCGTGAGCACCAGCCCTTAAACCTTTCGGCGGCAGTCTCCTTCAATGGAAGGATGTTGTATTTGTCCGCTGCTATGTATACTTTCAGGTGGATGCATGCTTTTGTTGGCACTCCTTTGCCGGCGGTCTTGTTCTTCGTTCTGGGAGTTTCTTTAGCGGTATCCTTGTTGACCGTGTTCGGCGCGTTTTCTCCCTTGCCCTCTAGTTTTTCAGACAGCTTTGGCACCGGCGCTGGCGACGGCGCATTCGCAGGCCCGATTCCCAGATCCTTGATATGTCCGTCGTCCTTGTAATACCCGCAGTATAGGAATGAAAGCACGCGTTCGATCGTCTTGGGTTCGTCGTCCGGCAAATTGATTGTCTGTGTTTGAGACTCCTGGGTTAATTCATTAGTCGTTAAATCCTGATAATATCTAATTTTGGTCAAGAAGGAGGGAAGAGAAAGAGAAGCAAGAAAGAGCAAGCGGGAGAGAGAGAAAGAAACGTGAAGATAACCACCAACTTTGAAGTTCCCAGCCATCGCCATCTTGAAAAAGTCCGATTGGGGGCAAAGGATCGAGCGGTGCACCTTGAAAGTTGCATTCTTGCAGATAATTGTCATATCTGAGTACTCGCCTGTCTGGAAGAGCGTCTTCATGCGGTCTTGGACGATTGGCGCTGTTCCTTCTGCTCCGTTATTGGCGTTGACGTTGGCTTTGGCGTTGTTGGCGCTGGCGTTCGTGGCTGTCTGGGGAGACATAACGGCTTGAATATGGAGGTTGTCCAAGAAATGATTGGAGAGGATGAAGATGGTGGAGGGGTGAAGTGGGAAGAAGAAAGGAAAGAGGTGGTGGTGGGTGAAAGACTTGTGTTATGAAGATTCACTCTGCCATCAAACGAATCAACCGACCATATCCGTCAGGCTTATACATCTGCCATTATACCACTTTCTAAACTTCCAATTCTGTCTTGAGCATCACTGTTTCTACCGAGGTGTAGAAAGCCATGAACTACTAACTGGTAATACTAGACTTTTGACCACAGTCATATCCAATTCTCACCCCCTGACGCAGAGTGGAACAACGCAAGTGGCTATGCTCAAAGGTAGACAAACCCATACCCTCCCATATGACCAAGTGTCCTTTCAAGGCTTGATCATGAACTGCTTACTGCAGTACAAGCAGCTAACCTGCCGCGCATGCAAATCTCCCTCCTCCATCTTAACCCGTAGGGGCGAGTGACAATGGGTGCAGTGACGCGTGTTGACACAATAGTTTATCATCGAGGCTATTCAGCTCTCCTTCTGCTTGTCGCCTTTGATTAAGGTGGTCAAAACTGAGGATGCCAGATTCGGGCTCGTAGCGACTAGTGCTGAGATCGTCTCGTCCTTTAGTAAGTGAGCAACATTCTCGGTGATAATGAGGGTGATCATGTTCTTGATCTCTGTAGTAGTAGCGAGTGGTGTTGTAATGTCAAGAACATCCCTAGCAACCTTGGGGAACTCTGTGCCTTCCTAGTTTGCGGAGCACCATTGTGAAAAGTGATCGGCTGCGAGTTGCTTCAGGGGCAGGATCCCGTACTTGTCGGCGGTGAGGTAGGCGTATAGGTGGACATGTGCTGTGGTCGGCTGAGCAGCTTGTTCGTTGCATGACACTTCTGATTTAGTGGCAGTGGATGGACTGGGTTGTGGGTGGTATTTTGGTCGTCATTGTCGGCTTGCTTCTCTGTGATTGTGTTTTGTTGGCTCTGGTCCTTGTCCTTGTTCTTGTTCTTGGTAGGCCCCAATTCCATAACGTGTCCATCCTCCAGATATTAGTTACAGTATAGGAATGAGAGTACACGCTTGATGGTGTTGACGTCGTCATCTGGCAATTCGATCGTCTAGGTCCGGGCTTCCTACGTACGTTGATCATCCGTTAGCCGTCATCCATCTAGGTAACTCCTTCTCATAGCTGGAGCTGGAGTGGGCCGGGGCACGACTGGGTTTACCTTGAACCTTCCATCTATCGCCGCTTTGAAAAAGTCTGACTGCAGGCATAGAAACGCCCGGTGGGCATTGAATGTGAAGCCCTGGCAAGTGATAGCCATGTCCGAGTATTCGCCTGTTAGGAAGAGATGCTTCATTCTGCTCTGAAGAACTGGTTCTTCCTAGGACGCCATGGTGATTGTTCTGAGAAAAAGGTGACGATGGGTAAAAGAAGAAGAAGAAGAATAAGGGGAGGAAGAGAAAGAGAGGCTAGTCGGTGTTTGTGAATTGTAAAAATCCACTCAGGAATTCAGAATTAGGAACCAAACAGAACGCAAAAAGAAAAATCTAGCAACAGTTGATTCCATGCTATTTCCTAACCTTGTAGCTCAAAAAGTCGAATGATATTAGTATAGACTGCGCGTAGCGGCACATGAATATCACTTAGTCTCATCAAAAGGTTCTGGGTGGACCGCGTCTGCGAAACTGACCAGGCCTTTTATAACACGTAAAACAGTTGCTGCAGCGGAATTGATGGGTCTCGAAATCACCTGCTTTTATCTGAATTTTCAAGGGGAAGTTACAAAATCTACACTTCTCGATGGACATTGCCCAGTTGATCATATCGGCGACCCATATGTCCTTTTCTGGCCTCCAATACTTGTCCAACTCAACTGAGAATTTCCAAATATAGCGACACAGAATCCCATTACTGTCAATAACGGCGGAAATCTGGTCGTTGTTCGACAGGTCCACCGGATGTCTGGCAATGGTCTCAGCAATGTGCTGCATGATGAGATCGTGGCTGGGCGGTGGGAGTGGCATGCGCGTAGCGACCTGTATAACTTGGGAGAATCCAACGGCGTTCCAGTTCGCATGACACCAGTTTCTAAATTTCTCAGCAGTGTGCTTCTTGAGTTCTGTGATTCCAAATTTGTCGGCTGCGGTGTAGACTTTCAGGTAGACGTAGGCTATGCTCGACTTGTTCTGTTCCTGGCTGGGCATTTCTTCTTTGCTGCCAGAAGATTGGTCCGATGCATCATCTTTTTCTTTGATCAAGCTGTCCGTGTCCGTGTCTGTGTTTTGGTCTGCGTCCTCCAGCGGCTGATCTGCCAATGCCGATTGTTGCTCAACGCAACCGGGCTTCAGATTCATGACATGACCATCAGCCTTGTAATATCCACAGTAGAGGAAACAGAGCACGCGTTCAATCGTTGCGGTATCATCGTCCGGCAGATTAATTGTTCGGGTATGAGCCTCCTGGATTAAAATATTCCGTATTAGCAAATCAACTTGACGTGCCGAGGCCTATAACGAGATCAGATATACCTTGAAGTTTCCGTTCATCGCAGCTTCAAAAAAAGGTGACTGGGTGCAGACTGTCGAGCGGTGGACCTTGATGGTCATGTCCTGACAGGTTATCGCCATGTCCGAGTAGGCGCCGGTCAAAAAAAGGGTGCCTCCAATTCTCCTGGGGGATACGAGTCACTGCGGTTGAGTCCGCATTTGGGAGGGAAGCCATGATCGTTGTTGCGATAGTTGATGGTTTGAAGAAGGTCAAAGTGATAGGGCTGGAGGCGGAAGAGAGAAGAAGAGACGTGGTGAGGAGCGGGAGACAGAGAGGCAGAGGGGAATGTCTGTGTTGTGAGCATTCACTGAAGCAACCAACAACAAAAACAACAGATCTCCAATCTGCAGAATCAGCTTCAGTCACATACCTTCTAATTACACCTGCCCTATGCTATCTCGCCATCCCCTCTAAAAGACCATATCCAATTCACCTCATTCACCACGAACCTGCCCCAGAAGTCCATAATAACCCAAGTCCGAACTAACCCCGCCAGCTGGGCTGGTTAGCCTTCACTGTCTCTGATTGTATCATCCTGTGCCAGACTCACAATCCCTAGTCGAGCCAGACTCGGCTCTGTAGCTAGGAGTCCAGACCAGCAGCAAATTTCACCACCAGAGGGGCTCGACGCCGTACCTTATTTGCCGAGAGTGATGGATACTGGAGATATATGTAGGGCGTCTCACGAGGAAAGAACCTGCATGCAGCTTACACTCGTTCCTGCTACTTTCGTCGCCTGCCCTGCCACGCTTCTTATCTCTTCCCACCTTAAGCCTCAAAGACCTTCAATACCTATCTACATCTGACGCGACCTTTCGTTTTGAGCATGCAGTATGCAAAAGACAGACTAGGCGCTCGATCGTCTCGAAGTCTGGTCGTCGGTTGATAAGTCACTTGTATCCGTCGTGCTCTCCTGTATGGTATGGTAGCCGAATCAGCCGACCGACTGCGTAGACAATCTTATGCCGCCACGACCCCTTCCCTCCTCTCTCGTAGAACGCGCCGTGCCCTCCCTAGAAGAACTGTTATGGCGGCTTTGGAACTGGATGTGGCCTTGTGGTATGATGAGTAGGTATGGTATGGTTCAAGCGTGGTAGATAGTAGATAGAGAGACGGGAAGGTGAGCGTCGGATATGGATGCGTTAGGCGAGTAAATAACGATAATCGACTCGCGTCTACTGGAGTAACAAAACATCATCTATTCATAAGGTAGGAATTAATATACAGAGTCATAAACACATATATTTAAGCCAAAATCCTCAAACAAACCCACCCGCTCTCATTCATACAATCATACGTCCAATCCAATCCAATAAATCCACCCCTATCTCCAAACCTGCCAGAAAAAGAAAATCTCAGCACAATCCTCTCTCTTGGATCAAAAAGACTGCCAAACCTGTCCATCAATTGCAACAAGCCGATTAAACAGCTCATCGCGCTTACTCATAGCCGTAAGCTGATATCTCTGTTTCTCACTGACCCCCGTAACAACAATCCCATCGACAACTTCCTTATTACCAACAGCCCAACCGGTAATGAGTTTGCCCTTCCACCCCATCCCGCCGATTTTGCGCATTTCGCGGATATCGGTTACAGGCATGTCGAAGTGCACGCTGCCCTTCTTGCGGGCTTCGATGCTGTAGTCGCCCAATTGCGCTGTCGAATCGGTTGTGAAGTAAAGCAAAGGAGGAGAGCGGGACGAATCAATAATCGCCATCCCGCGATGTCCCTTGTACCTCGCGTCGAATTCAACAGGGCCCATGGGAAGAACATAAGCGCCCTTCCGCTGGAGGACACCCTTGTGATTCTTGGCATGGAGGGACCCGACCTCCGCGCGAACACGAGAGACAGCAAGTTTACTCTCAATTCCGGCTGCCGTAGTCCCGCGGAAGAAAGAGAGGATTTTAGCGCCGAACCCCTTCTTCTGCTTGGCCTTTTCGGCCTCGTGTTCGCGCTCGAGGTCGGCTTTTTGCTGCTGCTGTTTGCGGTCGGGTGCGGCGGCGGCGTTGATTTCTTGGTCTGTTGCGCCGAGGGTGAGGTCTTCTTTGTCGAGGGAGGCAGCGCGCGAGGGGGCTTTGTCGAGGGAGCCTCGTGGGGGTGGGGGGAGGGGCGCGGTGTTTTCTTCGCCGATGCGGAGGAGGGTTAGTGTTAGTTGGGCGTTTGTGGGGACACCTTTGAGGAGGGTACTATATTATCAATGTATTAGTAGATGCTGGCGGTTGGGCTGGGGATATGGCGGGTACGCACTTCTGCAATTGGGAGAGTTGCTTCCAGTGAGGGTGGTTGACGTTCAGCCAGTGGATTCCTTGCTGGATGAAGGGGTCGCTGAAGAAGCCGAGGCCGATGAATAGCGTTGTCATCTTCATGAAGACGTAGCTGGATGTTAAGAGCGCGACGAAGAGGGCTGGTGTTAGGGCGCCGACAAGACGGAGGGGTGTCTTTCTTGAGAAGGGATGCGTAGGTGAGAGTGCGCTGTCGCCGTCTCGATTAGCATTCGTCTAGGAAGTATATCGAGGAATTGACTTACTTTCCAAACCGCTCCCAGGTGTCGATAATATCAGCCATAACGCGCATCGCTTGGTCCGCGCCATTGAGGACAGTCTGCTTCATCGGCTCCCGCGTCTTGTCATGAGTATCCGCAGGAACATCTCCACCAGCAGCAGCCTGCGCATCAGCCGTCTTCCCGACGATATCCATTGCATCCGGAACCTGGTCCTCCATTGGCGCGCTCTCGGGTGTGCCCTGGTCATGTTTGCCTGCGGCGCTGCCGACGGCGACAGTGGCGACACTGGAAATCAAGTTGCTCGCTTCTTGCTCCGCGGCTTCACCCTTGAATTTCTCCGGTGCTCCAGTCACACTATCATGCGAGCCGAGGACTCCAGCCTTGGGTTTCTGTACACCGCCTGTCGACGGGTCGACAAGGGCAATTGGTGCGGGTGGGAAGAGAATCATTCGGGACCGGGGATAGATGGTCAGGACAATTAATGTGACGATCATTGTTGGTACGATAGCATCCAAGAGCCATGCGATGAAATAAACCTGTAACAAATCAGATTTGGAATTCGTAAGTATGGCTATGGTGACATACCACGCAGAAACCGGACGTCCGCCGCGGCTCCTTCCACGAGCGTAATCTGGCAATATGTTTTCCAAAAGCAGTTAGCCCAATGATGATAGTGGTATAGAACCGCTCCAACGTCGCGCGCAGCTTATCCGGCGAAAAGTGGTCATCCTCGGCACGATTCAGATCGAGGTTCTGCGGAGGTGAATCCTGAACGGCCTTGACGTTGTAGATTTGCTGCAGTATGTCATCAGCACCTAGCTCCCTCTTTTCGCAGATAGGCTTATAAGCTTGGGAGAAGACGCACCTTATCAAACCGTCTGATAAGCAAAAATAAATCCTCATTCGACATCCCCGGCACAATGCGCTCATGAATATCATCGCTCTGGCCCCATCCCAAATCCGATACTTCCTCCGTCTCGCCCGCCTTGTGAGCTAGTCCGCGCTCGTGCAGTCCATCATCGGCACTCGGACTGATCTGAGACAGTACATGGCTATCTGTGGGGCCCGTTGCGTCTTCGTCTTTCTTTGCAGCGCTAGCGGTGGATGGCTTCTTCTTGCCGGCGAACGCGTTGTTGATTTCGGTGTGGGTTGGGTTGTTGGGGAGGAGGGAGTCGGGTACGTCTGACATTTTGCATGGGTTGTTAGTGAGTTGAAGCAATTGGGAGATCAGGTACGTAGAATATGAAGGCAGGACTTACATCATGACCTCAGGTTTACTTGATGGTGGGTTCGACCGCGTCTTCGGTTCGTTGAGATGCGCCGGCGACGTCATCGGATCGAGGTCGGATCGAACTGGGGGCTTGGCGATGACTAAGTGGAATACCTGACACGTGATGTTGTCTCTTGAGAGGGTGGTTTGGATGGACTTTCAGTTAAATTGAGCAGACTTGCTAATTAGAACAAAATTCATAGGGGTTCGTAGATGGTGGTCTCTATATTTGCCAGAATCTTGAGTTCTTTGCTCGTCGAATCACTACTCTGGCGTTTCGGAACCCTGTCTCCGCTACCTTCCTGCTGAAAGATATTTTTTCACTCTTGGATTCCAACTTCTCAACTATTCGGTGCTGATACGGTCATTAGCAGGGCTCAAAGTCTAGCCTTCCCTACCTTCACACATCCTTCAAAATTAAATAGCCGTCAGGCATCATTCAGGACTCACCGACCTCCTCACCACTAGTAACATAGCCTGCTTGAGATGTACTTCGTAGGCCACTGAAATATCGTTATGAGGTAGACCCTCACCCCTAGCTCAAGTCCACCTAAAATCTCACAGGGTCCACCGGCTTCTGTCAGTGTAAGTGCCTAGTAAGCGGAACAGCCCGCCTCGGCTTATTCTGGAATTCGGACGATTGGGCTTACGAAGTATAAACGGGGTCCAGACTAGGATATAGACATGGACACGGAGTCGAAGGATGGGGCATTGCTGGGTTAGGTTACGGGTGGACACGGGCGAGTTGGAGGAGTTGATGGTAGGAACAGTTCACGAGTCGTGATGGAAACCAAAATCAAAATGTTTATGCCTGCATGGTAGGATTGCCGAGATTTTGTCCCTTGAACCCTGCAGCCTAGAGCTGGAGGTGGGTGTTTTGCCCTAGTTCGAGATGGGGGCCGGATTCTGGTTCTATGGATACCTCAGTAGGCTTCCACGATAATGACCCATGATGGCTGCTCAATATCAAATGTCGCTGTATAACCCAGACCAAAGAGATTGAGCAGTTAACGGTCTTCGTAGACTTGACACCTCGTCTAATTATATCTGTAATATCAATGTATGTATGTATGTATTTATATCTAGATAGTACAATAAACAACACATGTAGGGTATCCATAACGGCATTAGAAACCACCTGCAAAATAACACTGAAACTCCACTCCTTCTAGACAAAGTATCATCATCACCAAAGCCAATTATCACCATGCGAAACCTTCGACCAGTCCTTACACAGCCCAAATGCCGTACGGCAGAACTTCCCCATTTCAACCTTGAGGCTCCATTTCCGCCATGAGCCTTGCGCGTGGTGGTATAGACGTGCCGAGGGATCCGTTACGGGTTTCGAGCCCATGTTTCTGAAGCGTGCGCTGCCGGGGCTACGAAGTATGTTAGTATATGGATATGGAAGTGTGATTAATGAGTGGACTGAATAGATATAAAGGACGTACCTAAACCCCGTAATGGGTAGAACAAGCACGTCTTCAACGAGCTTCGTCAGTCCACCATCCTGTAAACCCGTAACCGCGTTCCAGCGGAGATCAGCCTTTCCTTCGAGATACGTCTTTACAGCGTCCGTGAACGCGATTGGACCAGTCAAGTTCACAGGGTCAATGTACGCGAGTCCCAGTCCACCAGATGGATCAGATGGGTCCGGAAGCGTCGTCTGTCCCCCAACCTGCTCACCATCCCTCGCAACAAGCCGAATCGTATCAAGTAGTCGATCGATGAAAAGCTGCAGAATCGGGTGATGCGGCGCAAATGCAAAAGACCACTGCGTCAATTGCACAGGGAAGAAGTAGCCCATGCGCCAATAAATATCTTTATTCGGGTCCGTGTCTGCTTCAACCCCAACGATGGCGTTGACGTTTTGCGTGGAGTGGTAGAGCTTGTTTGTGAGCGGGTCTGTCCAGGGAATGAGGTCTGTTTGGGCTATCCAGTCTGAGGGCGATATTAGGGGCTCGGTGTCCATGTCGACGTACTGCGCATTACCACATTCAGGTTAACTAGCTGGATGCGAAAGAAGGAATGTCGGGGGGGCATACAACACCACCAATCCACTTGCACACCAGAATACGAAAAACATCCGATCGCTCAACGGAACTCGGCAGCCCATAAAAGTCAGCTTCAAGATCCGGCTCAAAGTGTCGCATGAATTGCGCGACGCCGTCGTCGTCCCAGAATATATACGGGATGTCCTCCCTGTCCACCACGCCCAGCCACTTCTCTGCGCTGTCGCGGTATGCCTTGTGCCATGTCTGTATGTTCGTGTCTTTCCACGTTTGATGAATTATCCGGGGAATATTTGAGTGTGGGATCTGACCATCAGGGTCGGTGCTCGATCGGTTAAGGGCCAGTTGCGCGGCATCAAGAATACTTCTCAGGGAGCTGTTGGTATTATTGGTCCACGATTGCGGGAGATGCCAAGCTGATTGTCATGAAGAACGAACGTTAGCGACCGTTGGCTGATCTTTGCAGGCTGGTATGTAAATCGCGTAGATCAGAAAAAGCAAACATACCTCCGCCATTGCCCTTGCCCCCTTCAATGTACTTCGACAGCAAGGGATACTGCGTCTGCGCTTCTATCATCGCTGGGCCATGGGTTCGTCGTAGTAATTGCCAGTTGAAGATAAATACCAGGACAATTGCAATTGCTGCTAGTCGTCTGAAGTTCCGAGGGAATAGCATCTTGTCCAGCGTCTCTCTAGATTCCAGAACCAGACTGGAACAAAACAAAGAATGAAGAAAAGTAAATATCTCAGTAAAGAATTAGGGAGATGCGCTGGAAGTATGGCGAATGCCGCTAAAATATACAGTGTCCTCCGTCCTGTCCCCTTGTCCCCATAACAGCCCCTGGCTGTGCATGTGTGCAGCCTGGGCTATCGCAAGGTGCCTTGGTTCCAATACGGCGATCTTCTAGGCCCCCAAACTGACTCCAGCGCGCTAGACGAGTAGAGCTTATAGAGGCTCTACAAAGGCGATGATCAGCTTGGTTTGGGTTGTGTACCAGTAAGCCACGAATGTGGATGTTTGGAGAACAGGCAGCACGATAACCTTGTCCGACCCCAAGACTACTTACTCCACGAGGCAGTGAAAACTTACCGTAGTCCGCATCTTTAGACATGGCGTCTCCAAATAATAGCAGAATTACGAATCTGACTGCATAGACCGGGGCGCGAGGCTTGATCAGGACCAGGGTTCTTCACGAAAACACCAGCCAGAGAGCAGAAATCAGAATACATCAACGGAGCCACTAAAGCGAGCTAAATGCCGTAGCTTGCTCTTGTTCCAATATTGTGACATGAAATGGCGATCTTGGTGGCGCCCCTGAACCAATAAGATAGCTCCGCTGGCGCAGCTGGGCCTCTTCGCAAGTCATTTCCACCGGCCATTCATGTTTCTACTCTTTGGCACGCGGTTCCCCTATCGAGATGCGAGATAAAGCCATTGATTTACCTACTGATTGTCGAGGCTTGACATTGTCCTTACTCCTTACCTGGGATTTTGAACCCTCCGAACGCCCGAAGTGGCCCATATTTACCTGAGGCTGGCCCAGACTAAACTAAACTAACCCCAGGCCAAGCAAAGCGACTTCTGCAAACTGACCGAAGCGAACTGGGGCCGGCATCCCTCAACATCTAAGCCTCGCCTAGCTTGCGAGCTGCGTCCAGCCTAGCGGTCTGATATGCTCTATGTAGACTAATTTAGCTGAGACTTACTTAGTAGCAGGCGCCTACGTAATCGGTTACGAAACGGCGAATCACCTCGTTTGTGGGTTGTTGATTTGTCGCTTGTTTGACATCTTCTTTCTTGGATTTGATTTGCTAGGGATACTGCTGTGACAGTTACACCGAACTTAGTCCTGGTATGGCAAGAGTACAGCGTAGTGCAGAGCCCCGTAATCGGCGCAATACGGGCAGGTACAACTCAAAGAGCTAAACATGATATTTGAAACGGTCCAAACTATAATATGCCACGTCTTTGGGCTTCTAGAAAAGTGCTTCAGTTTGCTAGCGGTCGGCCCCCATTACAATTCCTACTGTGACACCATTGCCTACAACCATATCATAGAGGTTGACTTTCCTGCTTTAGCATTCGCGTGAAATATTCTTGTTGCCTGGACCTTTATACTTTCTGCCTGATGAGCCCAGGTCTAGAGGCGTATCGCACTTCAAATTCGAAGGGTCTTTGGACTGCAGCTACCTAGGCATCCAAGTTCTCTATGGTACCCGCCCCCACCGTACGGACCCGAAGATCCTCTATAGTACGGGATATTCAAAACGTCCGTGGGCGGAGGATAGTACCGTACGGTCGCTCGTTGCGGTGGCAAATTTACGAACTGCGGGATATTGATAAACCCGCTCGGTATTTGCATTTTATCTACTAGATGTTCCCCATTATCAGACGCCCACACCTAGCACAGCGGCCGGCATGAAGACTACTCTGTACACCAACATCGGCGAGCACGTGCTACTCGATGCCCTATCTTGCTCATACCATTAACAACCTTACGCCGCCATACTGGACTTGGAGGTCATTCTTATCAGCTTCATCAGGAAGAGATGATCTGACCGTCCTGTCAATGTGGGCCTTGCGCTCGTCGCGGTGGGTTCGAGCTGGGATTAGTACTGGAATAAAGCCCACCGCATCACAGCCTCAAACGAGAGTGCGCGGTGAGTATCCCCACAGAGAGGGTCTAACTTCAGTGTTCTTGGCTGGATAAGAGACTGCTAGGGCAGGAAACACCGATGATGGATTGAGAAGAATTGTGAGAAGAGGAGTGCTGCGATATTCCATCCGTCGGCGAGGGCGCTATATGAGATACCTGCATATGTACCAAGCCAGCGTTAGATGAGCCGCACGATCCCTTGTCGTAGCCCGGGCCGTCAGGGACCCAGGGTATTGAGGTCGGGACTCGGCAGATGTCAATCGGGGCTCATCTGGCAAGTGGGCCTAGGGCCATGGCTTTTACTCAGGCTTGCTAGTGGGGTCTGCCTAGGATTGCTCGTACCTAGGGGGGTTGAGCTTGGATTGTAATTGGAGTATAACGCAGGTGGAGAAGAGATTAGACGCACAAGGCATACTCGCATCAAGAGCTCGGGGATATAATCATTGGGCTGATGACTCCAGACTGGTCCCTTTATCAGCGAAAAGATGGGTGGATACTGAATTCGTATAGTGAAGCCTACCGCATTCGGATCCATAAAGAGGATGAATTGCGGAACGCTGAAAATATACGAGGTGTAGATGATCTCCTAATATTCCAAGAAGCTCAACTGCCGGTCTATACACCAACCTCCTCCATCAACAACGAATACAAAAACGTATCAAGCACAACTCCGTCCTTCTCAACAGCATTCCGTTTCCTCCCCTCAAGCTGATACCCAGCTTTCTCAAGAACCCTCCTACTCCCCTCATTCCCATCGAAGACCTCCGCTTCAAGCCTAATTAACTGAGGGAACTGCTCAAAAGCCCATTTCGAGAATTGCAGGACAACCTCCGTCGCAATGCCCCTCCCCCAATAATCCTGAGCAACCCAGTACCCGATCTCCATACTGCGATACTGCACGTCCGTTCGGGGCTTCAAACCCACCGCACCGATAGCCTCGTTTGATCCCGCATCAGCGATAGCGAAGTCATACCGCGGGTTCTGGGATGCCGTGAAGTTGAACCAGTTTGTTGCGTCTTGGGGTGTGTAGGGGTATGGAAAGGCGTTGCGCATGTTCTTGGTTATGACTTTGTTGTTGGCGTGGAATGAGAATGTTTGGGCTTCGGTTGGGGTGGAGTGGAAGGGGCGGATTATGGTGTTGCTTTGGGGGAGGTGGAGGATTGGTGATGGTGGCGGGGGTTGTGAAGACATTTTCAGGGTGAGTAGTGGTTCTGTGACAGGGTAGCTGACCGTGGAAGATATGAATGGGTGAAGTTTCCTTGGAAGAATCCTGCGCCGAAGCTGGAGATTTATTATCGATATAAGCACATCATTTGGAGAAGATATGGCTTGAGTCATTCAAGTGATTTCGGGCCAGCCCGCCACCTGGCAGGGCCCAGATCGCTCTAGCTTGGTGTAGTGTGGTAGCATTGCAGGCTTATGCTGACAGAGTATCTGATTAGTATTCAACTATAAATAGCTAAGTGAGCATTCAACAACAGATCATTGTCCAGCATTCGAAAAGGATTGCTGGGGTTGTTTGAGAAGCATGGCGAGTGCGGCTGATATCAACCTCCAGCTAAGCTGCAGGCTTTCCCAGTCGAGCTCGAAGGGCAATGCACAAAGCACAGAAACTGCTTTAGACACTGTCAACCTAACTGGCATGTGGCACCTCGTTTGGCTCTAGTTATGAGTAGGGTCATTCCTTCCTATTCCAGACGATGCTTACCCAGGTCGCGCTTTCCTCCCTCGTGTCAAGCCGGGCTCTACCCAAGGGAAGGAGCGATGTGTTTCATCGCGCCTTCCTTTCGTAGATGATATTTACCAACTACGCAGAGAGGGATGAACTTTAATAAGTGAGCGACATGGGAACGTGGTTATGTTTCGTCTATTATGCGCCCTTTCTCCGTCTCTTCGTCCCTGCCAAACTCCTCGTGCTATCCCGACTGTCTGGAGTTTCGGAACTATTTTTATAACTATCTGATGATGGAGTAGTCTTGCGCGGACTTGTTCGCCTTGCAGGCCTCTTCCCCTTTGGGGTGCCTCCTGGCTCAGCTGCTCCTTTAGTTTGCTGGAAGAGATGATAAAGACAGAGCACCCACAAAGTGATATCAACAACGCTCAAAACCCCAGAGCCACACTGACCCGGCAGTGAGACTTGAGGCATCATCCGAATTGCTATGATACGCACCTGGATTAGATGGAAGAATACTTTTAGGTCGGTAATCCACCGCCAAAAACAGACGGCTTGAGCGAAGAAATGAACCAGGCACATCAGCCAGCTCTTGGGCGGAAAATTATATCGATCCAGCTCCAGAAAACCCCGTCGCATAATGCTGGAGGAGAATTTCTCTCTGCATGCATACTCGAGCTCTTCTGATGCAGTTGGCTCTGCCCACTTCTTCCATCCGGCTCGAAGACAGGCCTGGCAGGCCGGGGCATCTTCGTCTTGGTCTGCGCACTGTTCGCTGTCGCATCTGAAATATTCATGGGCGTTCTCTTGGTACCGGTCCAAGCGATCAATCCAGAAGCCCTTGAGACATTCATCTTCGTCGTACGGCTGATGGACCTTTAACCAACCATCCCAAAAGTCTAGCAGCTCGAGGCCAGTCTCCTTTGAAACCCAAAAGTATTCCTGATGCTTCACACCGCAAATGCAAGATGGGTCACCAGCCATGTTTCGCAGCTCAGCCTGAACGATTCGCTCCAGTCGCATTGGTCTTGGGATAGACGTCACTGGTCTCTGCTTCGTGTCCCATTCTTCAAGTTGACATTCGCGTTGATGCTGCCCCTTTCTGACGCTTACTCTGACCGATTTCCCGATCTTCAAGAATGGGCTTTTGCCAGCCCTGTCGTATAGAAGATATGCGTGGCCCGGACCATCGGTATAATTGCATTCCATTACCTCTCGCATGCGTTGGACTATCTCGTGAATGGTGTGTCTCTTTGGAGTGAATGAAGGTGTTCCGACAGTTGATCTTTCGGTGGCCGGCGCAGAGATCTCAGAGTCTGTAGTCTCCAGTCGTACATTCGAGCGATATTGAGGGTTTGTTTCGCGATCACTGTCTTCTAATTGCTCATTTCCATCGGCGCGTGACACTGCGTCTTTTATCGTGCGAGCTTGCTCCGCGACTTCCTGTCCCTCATCCGTGGTGGCTGAGGATCTAGCTGAAGTTTGACCCAGGGTTAAAGACCCAGGGGAGCTGTGAAGCTTGAGGTACTCCTGAATCGTGAAGTTCCGGCGAGGAGCCAAAATCTGTGCTTGCCTCTGTATCCGTCTAGTCGTCCTCTCCACGCAGGGAGAAGGAGCATGGACCTGGTCTTCAATGTCTGTCTCCAACTCGGCCACGCGAATCTCACTCGCCAACTTGGCAGTCAGACCCGACAACGTCCCCGACGGCGAGTGGCCCGATGACACAGGTGTGGCAAGAAGATCGGCAGTCAAGGCCATTATGACTTTAGAATGCTGAGTATTATTGGGGCGAAGAATGTTGCCACCACAAACTGGCGGGCCGGCCCTTGATGCTTAAAAGACATCCACTCCCCTGTCGTGGTTTGCGGCACAGCAAGGCACAGCCCGTCAAATGGTGATGCCTGGCGGGGCTGTGTGAGATCCTTGCCATATTGACGGTTTAGCGCCAACATTGCGCTGAGAATAGATTCTACCAGGGTATTTGGACCACTGATAAGGCTGGGATAGCGCCGGGGAAGGCTAGGGGATCCTGCGCCACGAGGGGTGCAGTAGCGCCAGCATCGAGTTCAGAGATAAGGGACAAGGCTGGCCCAGAACGAGCTTTCTGTGGCTTGTACTCTGCCTTTTCTTGATACTTTGCGGCTTTTCTGATAACAAGACGTCATTGAGAAATGATTCAATCTCGACATAGCCAGTCTACGTCAGGTTTTCCAGTATGGAGCAGGGGAACAGTCATCAAGTAGCCATCAGACGATCGATGACAGAAAAAGCAAAATGATCAGGCAACTCCCCGCATAAAACATCACACAATCACCCCTGCAGCATTAGAAAGAGGTTATCTCTCGCACAAACTCTCATACCCCGGCGGCCTAGCCCTAACAACAGCCTCCGCCCCAACAGCAATCTTCTCGAACCCCTTCAGCACCATCCTCTCAACATACAAAACCGTCACAGGTGGCCTATGCACGACCCCATCTTCGCCTTTGAAAAACTCCAGCAGCATCTCATCAAGTTTCTCCGCCTTCGTGCCTCCCAGATAGACAGTCAACTTGGTGATATCCCGCGCTGTTGCCCCCGCTGTCTCTAAGCACAGCTCTAGGTTTCGGAACGCCCAGGCTGCGTGCGGGCGTAGGCCTGAGGGCATACCCTTCGGCCAGGCGATGTGGTCTGGTGGTGCGTCGGGCGGGCGCGTGTTTGTTTGTGGTGATGTGCGGATGAAGAGGAGGCTTGGGTTGTCGGGTGGGAAGGGGACGATTGAGAGGGAGGATGTGCATGAGATGGGCCAGTGGGGTTGGGATAGGCGGTTGGCTGTTGTTACTAGGGGGGGCTCTGGTTTAGGCGGTGGTTTTGGTGATTTAGAGGACATTTTGGGTTTGGCTTTGAGAAGTCTTGAGTAAGGACGGGAATAGGAAGATTCTGCTAGGGAGTTGGGAGGTGGTGCGTTCTGGGTCTGGATTTCGAGGTCCTCGTGAGATTTTGTATAGAAGTAGGCGCAGCAGCCCTGGCGCTTAGCATCGCCACCGACTCGATGTACCCGGACCTTACTGGGTAGCTGTATTGTTCAACCTATGGTATCACTCCCTCGGGGCATGTGGGCTGAGAATACGATCGGTATAGTCTATTCTCGCTTTATGCATATTGTCATTGTCCACCGATTGTAAAGCTGCTGAATATACCGTGGTCTAGTGGGCTGAAATGATATCTTGTCTTCCAGTTCTAAAAGGATACCCTCGGTTCTGGGCTATATATACACTGAAAACCCGGGCATATTGGCCTCGAGGTTTCATTCAAGCGAAAGAGTATCCCTGTATCTTATCCTGCGCCTCGATGCTCCATATCCTCTCAAGGGCATCCTTGAAAGCAGCCACATCCTGGACACCACCATAGTCCGCAAGAGCCAGGGCTTTGGACTCAATCTCCTCTCTAAAATAAAGTTAGCTCATGAACCAGCTCTCTGAGGACAGATATGGTAAGTAGGTAAGTAGGTAGACAGGCAAACTCACCTCGTCAAAGTCCACCCCGGATCCCCCTTAACAACATCCACCGACCTGCTCAACACCCTCCCATCCTTCGTGACAACCTCAACTTTGCCCAGCCACCTCTCCGGAAACGCATCATCAATCTCCTCATCAAGAACCATACTAACCCGCCCCTGCAACTCCCTCAACTCACCATCTCCCAAATCCTCCTCCGTAAAATCCATCAACCCCGCAGACCCCTTCTTCGCCGCAACAGCCAACACAAACCCCATGCTGAATTTACTCTGGTGCACCGTTGTTCCCTCACCGCTAAGACCCAGAACATCAAGCGCAGCTTTATACGTATACGCCTTCACAGAGTCAATATCCTTATACCCCACCCCCTCTTCGCTCATAAGCGCAATCAAAGCATCCGCACTAGGATGCGTATGCCGACACGAAGCATGCCATTTGAAGCTCGATTCAAGGATTGACCATTTCTCTCCGAGTTTTCTATCAATAGCCTCAGGCGTAGTTGATAGATTCCCCAATGTAGCCCCCATCCCCCTTGATCCCTCGAGGATATCGCTTGTCCCCAAAAGGCCCGAGGCAGATGTATAGGCGGAGAATACACCGGATGCACAAGCCTGTGCGGTATGGACTTGCTTTGAGTGCGTTGCGTCGAGCAGGAATTGCCAGAGGCCTGCGGATTGTGTTCCTGCTGTTCCGAGCGCGGAGATGAATTGGTCTGTGTTTAGGTGGAGCAGGTGCGCGGTTGTTGCGGCGGCGCCGAGGACGCCTGTTGTTGCTGTTGTGTGGAATTTCTAGACGTAGTTAGTCTTGGATATTGGGATTGAGATAGGAGGGTGGTAGGTGGGTGTTTACCTCGTAGTGAGCCTTTCCGAGGTACTCCCCAGTCCGACAAGCAACTTCATACCCAACAACACAAGCCGTAATAAAATCCTTCCCCGAAGCACCAACATCCTGCGCTACCGCAAGCGCAGTCGGAAATATAACAGTCGCAGGGTGCATCATACTACTATTATGCAAATCATCCTGCTCAACAACATGCGCCGCCGCACCATTAACCAGCGCCGCAAAGGCCGGGCTCGTCCTCACGCCCTTAGTCCCAATAAGTTCGCATTTCCCGTCTGACGGACCCATGCGTTGAGCGTAATTTAGCATAGATGTCACCGCTATATGGCCGCGCCCTGCGACGGCGCATGCTAGTGTGTCGGCGAAGAAGTCTTTTGTGCGGGCGATTACGGTGGGGGGGAGGTGGGTGTATTTTAGGGCGGAGGCCCAGGAGGCGAGAGCGCGCGTGCGGGTTATTTGGGACATTGCGATTGTATAAATCGGTGTGAGTTTGTTGAGATGGAATGGTGGGGGGTAAGTTGAAAGATGAGATGGTTATATGGGGTTAGCCGAGTTGCCGAGTGCCGGTGGGGGATGGGTCCATGTACAGTGTGGGGTTGATATGATCGGCATTGCGCCTGGTATACTTCGATACTATTCATCTTGTAGTGGGATAGTCTTATCTATTGTGTTCGAGGGTCTTGGCAATTTTCTCTTTTGTTTATATGATCTCACGTAATTAAATTCTTGCGAAGTCAACAGACATTAGCCATACCACTACCGGTCAGAGCAAGGGAGGTGTTCTGGTTTCCAAGGACATAATTTTATCCAGGAGGTAAGGATTTAGTGACTGGGTCTCCTGATGAACAAATGAACAAATGAAAGATATATTGATTATCCTGTAGTAGTGAATCGATAAAAGGCTATGAATTCGGAATTAGGGTTCATGGACGTCACGCTCTAGCAGTTATATTATAGGCAGTAATTCAGTTCCTAGAAGTATACAAAAATCTCGGTCTGGCCCATCTTGAGATTATATGTGCTCTAAGACTTCAGCTCCTCTCTCTATCATCACCTGCTCTCCATCCACATCTGATCTACCTCCATGAATACCACTACCACAATGGCACGCGCACGCCCAACCCCGAACCAAAAACCCGAAACCGTTATGACCGACAAACGGGACATCAGATCCAAAACTCAAGCAGCCAGACGCAAGTTCGCCGAAGCAAAGAAGCAGCGGCAGGCGTCTGCAGAGGCTCTAGTCATTGGTGCACTACGATAACGACGACGGGCATTTTCTCTGCAAATGCACCCGCAATTTAATTCGAAGAGCTGAGTTCCCCGGTTCCAAACGCCGTAACGAGCGCCGGAAGGCCCTTGATCCGGGCGTGCCCGTCTGCGGCGTAGGTGACATTTAGCTCGTTGGTGTTCGGGGCTAGTTGTAGACCGGCTGGTGGGATGTAGTCCAGGGCTGCGAGGTTGTAGTCGCTGGGTACGCCGTGGACGGTTCGGATGCCGAGTTGGTATATGCGGTTGAAGAGATATCTTGCTAGGTCGATTGGGGCATCCAGGGGGTCAGGAGTTGTCTTTTGGTTGCAGGTTGTGCAGCGCATGGTGGATACTGGTATATTGCTACTGACGATCCTCGGTCCAGGGCAATATTTAGCGGACTTAGATATTTGGGCTAGAATGTGACTTTATATTGACAGCTTCTTCATAATTCAGACCCAGTATCACTGCTATTGTTCATTCTACATATCTTTTATCTTGACAATGCATCATTAGCCAGTGGCAAGGCTTCGTGGTCGGTTCATCTAATGCTTCCAGTGAATGTCCTCAAGTTTCCATGAATAGCCTTTTGGGAGGTAGGTCCAACATATCAGGACTATGCCATCTGGAGAGAGGTGAGAGGAACTCAGCTACGCATTCTTTCTCATACATCTCAACAATACGCTGGGCATTTGGAGCCTATTTTGTAGTTTATCTTTCTCCCGGTGCAGTATCTTGAGGAGCCACCCTGTCCTTGGGCCATGACAGCATGCCAGGGTTTATACTTGGTAAAGGAAAAGTTAGATCCTTGACAGTTGTAAGCTTTGAAAGCTCAGTCCACGCGGTAGGTCTTCTACAAAGGAACCGAACATCAATAGTAATTCCAGGTCTTACTACCTAGCATGGTATATGGAGAGCGCTACAGAAGACTCAAAAAATATGTATTATCCTTCAACCTAACACTATCTCAAGAACAAAATGTATGCCTCTAGGGTACCATCAAGCCTAAGCTACTGCTTAGGCTGAACAGGCTTAGGATGCTCAACCCAATCGAAATTCCCCATCGACTTCTCAAACCAAACATGACTGGGATGGTTTGCACCCCTAGACTTCGACCCATCAAACAGCGTCCCACTAAGAAACGAATGAGGAAATCCAAAATCAAACTCGTAAACAGACTCAATCTCACTAATCTCCTCCTCATCAAGCGTAACTCCAATCCCAGCAATACTGCCCTCAATATGCGAGACCTTCCGCGCACCAACAATGGGGAAAACATACGGCGCCTTGTCCATGATATACCCCAATGCAACATGAAGGAGGTCGACGTTCTTCTTGTTGGCGATCTTCTCGAGGACCCTTGAGACGTCCTTGTCGCGCTGGCTCGTGGCGATGAAGTTGCGCCCGTCGTTGTTCTTTTCGCGCGCTTTGAAGCCCTCTTCTGTTTGGAA
This sequence comes from Aspergillus stella-maris, assembly GCF_047715825.1. Lineage (NCBI taxonomy): Eukaryota > Fungi > Ascomycota > Eurotiomycetes > Eurotiales > Aspergillaceae > Aspergillus > Aspergillus stella-maris. The sequence continues at coordinate 27,518 of NW_027396894.1, read as the reverse complement.
GCGGCCTTGGTTGAGGACGCCGTAGGGGGCCAGACCCATGCCTTCTTCGCGACACATGGGGATGATGTCGCGCTCAAAGTCGCGCATCGTGGCGTTCCACATACCCTGGTAGACGACGAATTGGCGAAGCCCTTTCTGTCTCGCGTACTCGTTTGCCTTGGATACAACCCAGGCGGGTGTATCTGAGATACCCAAGTACAGGACCTTCCCTGAGACCACGAGGTCGTTTAACGCATGCATAAGCTCCGGAATACTAGTCGTATACTCCCACCAATGGACATAATAGAGATCAATATAGTCCGTCCCTAACCTCTTCAGCGACGCCTCCAGCGCAACTTTAAGGCTCTTGGCACTATTCCCGCCAAAGTTACTCTGAATCTTCGTCTTAACGTGTGTCTGGCAGGGCGTGGAATATTTTGTCGCAAGCACAATCTCGTCGCGGTTCCCGCGCGATGCCATCCACTCTCCTACCCATTCCTCGGACTGGCCTTCGCGGTAGGCATTGGCGGTGTCGATGAAGTTGCCGCCTTTGCTGTAGAATGTGTCGAGCACGGCGAAGGAGTCTTCTTTTGTGCAGTGCCCGTAGCGCTCGCTGTTTGCGGTGCCGAAGGTCATTGCACCGAGGCAGAGGGGGGATACCTTAACTGCTGCTGAGGGGGAGAGTTGCCTGTGGCGGGCGAGGAGGGAGTCGGGGGGCGGGTTGAGAGTGAAAGACATGTTGGTTAAAGAGTTGTAGGAGAGTTTCGAAGAGGAAAAATCAACTCATTTGGCCCAAGATCAAACGACTGAGATCCGATTCGAGATATTTATACCTACATTTTTGCCTCTTGTCGATGGACACTACGTATGCCGAGCCAGACCAGCCCTATACTCTCGATCTCGATGCTCCATTTCCGGTGCGGATGGCTCCAGGGTTCTAGTGGGGCCTCCAGGTTGCTTACAGAAGGACACTGATTGGCTGCTAGGCTTTATGATCGGATTTAGGCTATGGCATGCCCGTCATTGTCGGGGGTAAGTAAAGAGAGCCTAGAAGCGGCTATTTGTTGGGCAATTGGTGCTCCTGTAGACTGTATAGAGTAACCAGGGATATTCCTAGGTAAGCCCCAGTCCGGACTAGAGCAAATCCAGAGTATGTATAGCTTCCTTTCGCTGGCTTGTCCTATTACTAACAGATTTATGCTAATACTCTAATAGTTATACCACAATAATGCAGCACAAGTCTTGTCCCAAACTGACATCATTGTGACTTCGCAACAGAATCTCTGGGACAACCATACCATACGGTCCGTAAACTCCGGATTTCCATTCTCCACTGTAAGCATCTTACCAGAGCCTAAGCTAATCAATCTAATAAAGTAAGCCGTCTGCAGATAAATCCCGGACTTCCGGACATACCACAACTTTGTTGTTCCAACTCTTGCCATCCCCCACTGCTTACGGAGTACCTGCCAACCACAATACAATGTAGCTGTAGTGGAACCTCGCTCCCCTCGTTTCGCTCGCTAGCTGTTACTCTGTGCTCTCAGCAATCTGGGTCCTCGGCGTCATCGCGTCACTTCTGTGGACCTTGGGCGTGGACCTCGGTGGTAGCTGAGGGGTGATTTAAAGCGACGGCGCCCCCAAGATCATGTCTATGTTATCTCAAGAACAAAGCAATTCAACTACCAAGTCAATTACATACAATCATAATGTCTATCTTCGCTCCTGCTCCCAAGCCGCCTACCCTCCTGGGCTACCACCGGGTCCTTGCGCCCTCGGCTGGTGTCAAGGTTTCTCCTCTTTGCCTGGGTGCTATGAACTTTGGTGATTCCTGGTACGCATTCTGGTTATACTCTGTAAAGTCCAATCTAACAGAAGTAGGAAGGAGTTTATGGGCGAGTGTAACAAGGAGCAGTCCTTTGCCCTGCTAGATGCCTTTTTCGAGTCGGGCGGAAACTTCATCGACACGTATGCCTGACCATCCGCATCATTAATGATGAATTGCTAATTGAAACAGAGCAAACAACTACCAACAAGAAGAAAGCGAGAAATGGATCGGCGAATGGCTGCAGAAGCGCGGAAACCGCGACCAGATTGTGTACGTCTACACCCAAATCACCCATTCACCCTTTCTCTACTCAAATCGCTAATAGGAATATGTATGTAGACTAGCAACAAAATACACAACAGGATACCGCACCTCCCACCGCGACACGCAACCAATCCAATCCAACTTCGTCGGCAACTCCTTCAAATCCATGCGCGTCTCCGTCGACAACTCCCTCAAGAAGCTCGGCACAGACTACATTGACCTCCTCTACCTGCACTGGTGGGATTTCACAACCGGCGTGGAAGAAGTCATGCACGGGCTCAACAGCCTCATTACAGCAGGGAAGGTGCTCTACCTTGGTGTGAGCGATACCCCCGCGTGGGTAGTCGTCAAGGCGAACGATTACGCGCGTGCTCATGGATTGAGGCCGTTCAGCGTCTACCAGGGGAAGTGGAACGCCGGGTTCCGTGATATGGAGCGCGAGGTCATTCCTATGTGTAAGGACCAGGGCATGGGTATTGCGCCTTGGGCGCCGCTGGGCGGTGGTAAGTTTAAGACTGCTGAGGCAAGGAAGGCGGCGCAGGGCGACTCGAGTAACCGTGGTGCGGAGATGAGTGAGACGGATATTAAGATCTCGGATGCGTTGGAGAAGGTTGCGAAGCGGAAGGGGGGAACGCTGCATGCGGTTGTAAGTCACATCCACATCCATATCCCCTCGCCCACCCTCTTTCCCTCTTTATATCTCTCCTTTGTCTAATCAGTGTTTGGTGGACAGGCCCTCGCCTACGTAATGCACAAAACACCCTACGTGTTCCCCATCATCGGACAGCGCAAGGTCGAGCACCTCAAGGCGAACATTGAAGCCCTGGGTATCCAGTTGGCTCAGGAGGATCTCGCTGAGATTGATGCCGCGTCGGACTTTGATGTCGGCTTCCCCATGAACTTTATTTTCAGGGAGTACTCGATTAACAACACCTATGCTGATGTCTGGCTTACCGCGGCGTCGGCTCAGCTTGATGCGCCGCCTCATCCGCCTGTTGCTCACCATAAGGAGTAAGGGTGAGCTTGAGATCATCAAGCGTTTAGAGGGTCGATGCTAGATTAGGACCTCAAAGGTCATGACGACCTTTATATGATAGGAATGAAATTGAATATAGCTATGATGATCTCTTCTTGAATTACCGAGTCACAACATAGTACGAGCCCCTCCAGCCGACTTTTGAGATCCAGGGTTGAGTATTTGAGATCCCGGGCAATCAGCACGTATTATCACACATCCTTGATCGTTAATTCCTAAGAGCAATCACACCCAGGGAAATCGAGACTCAGAGATGTGATCACAATTGTACCTGACCATGCATGATGCACCTCACCCAAAAAAGCAGCATAAGCAGGGTCCTGTCCCTCGGTTACACCAACGTTCTAGACCGATAACAGTGCCCACCGCTTAAGCCTCATACAGAGAGATACGAAGAACTCGGAGGTAAAGGCGCCGATGCTGCTCCCGGGAGGACCTCTGCCGCGGTTACAGACCCAATCACTCACATTCATCTGCAAGAGTCTTACAGATTTGTCGGCTAGACCGGACCACGATACATTACTTGATCCCTGCACGACTCGAAGATGGTACTCAAAACGAAAGCGCCGGGGTACGGAGGCTCGAAACTCCGCGGTCGGTCAACGGCGCGATTAAGCTGCGACTGCGATTGCGATTGCAATTGTGGGCCCACTGCCTTCCACCCGTCCAGACTCTGGAATCAACTTCAAGGAGCAGAGAAACAGCAGAGGTAGTTCATGCACGATCCTCTCGAAAGCAAGGTATCGACTCCTTGTAACACACGGTACAAAGCGCAAAAAACAAAATCTCATCCTGTGGAGGGCCCTCGGGATGGCGTACAGCTTACAGCGTACAGGAATGAGGAAACAAGATGGTCTGATCCGATTACACCAGCCCAGGACCTAGTTAGCTCGCTACGTCACCCGATTCCCCGTCCCCACAAGCTGGCACCCCAGCAAGCGTCAGAGTCAGTCATTTAAGCAGGGGATTCCCTCCCTGTCACTCATCATCCTATCACTATCTTATCACTATAATCTTACTCTCAAAAACAAACTACAAAAAGCAACAGTCATGTCGCAATTCCCACCTGGTGTTCGGGCCGCGCAGGTCGTTGGTCTTACGGGGGCTGCATTTCTAGCTGGTAAGTCTTGTCGTCTTTCCTTATGGTACCGCCAGCTTGGTTCGGTCTGGAAGGCTTAAGCGGCCCGACTGGACGTTACACAGCCGAGGCATGGAGACATTGCATTGTTCTTGGTTCTGTTGTCCAATGGTGTTGGAGTGGCAGACAAAGAAACTCCATCGAAAAGCAATCTCAATTAATCTCAATCTGATCTTATGCTAACCATTTCCTTTTGTATCATGTAGGAAACATCTCAACATACACCCTCTCCGCAATCCCCGCCCTGCAATCCTCCCTTTCATCCTCCCCCGCCCCCTCCCCGGCCACAATCGCGCGCCAATGGCTCGCAATGTACAACACCGGCAAGGCCCAAAACCCACCGATCGCGCTCCTCACAGCGTCCGCATTCAGTTATCTCGCTTGGACAGCGCACTCTGGTACCAGCGCGGCAGTTGATGTTCTGAGTCCGAAGAACGCGACTTGGTTGTATGCTGCCGCGGCTGTTGTTACGGTGGGGATTGTGCCTTGGACGCTTGCTGCTATGAGCAGTGTTAATTCTACGCTTGCCGGTGTGGCGGAGGGTGTTGGTGCGAATGCGGAGAAGAGGAGTGATGAGGTTAGCGAGTTGTTGAGTAAATGGAAGGTTCTTAATGGGGTGAGGGGCGTGTTCCCTTTTGTTGGGGCGGTACTGGGGTTTTTGGCTATTTAGATTAGATCTGGATTCTGACTGAGTCTACGGCTGATTGATTGGATGAGGTGAGATTATTTGTACTATGATGAACTAGATTAATTGATACTTGTATATACTTTGGATGACTATGCTGGACACTTTCAACGACTACCACTATGTTTGGGCGGGTTGCCCGATATCCATCAGAATGGGGACTCCTCGGCCTGAGTCCCTTGATAGGTTTCCATTCACCTCCAGCCAGTCACTCTATTCCTGAGTTGCATCCTCTGATTGTGGCGTGGCTATATCAACAACATATCCGAAGAATAAATATACTTCCCGATCTAAGTATAGACCACCATACAACCACCCCTGCGCCAAGCAAGGCCGTGTACCATAGCCTCAACCTCCAGTTCTGAACCCATCCAATCTACTGCAGGGGCTCAGGCGATAAACATATGGCCAATCAGCACTTGCGCCTTGGTTCTTCAGAGAAGGATGAGACTGTTTTATTTAGATTACATTGAGGTGCCAGATGTTGATCGCTAAGGAAAAGGGTTGTATGGAATATGGAACATCGTGGGTCTTCTCCATCCATTTCCGATACTACCTACCTATCTATCCCTCGGACGTGCCCGTGGCTGCATAAGGGGGGGGGAATGCGCGGAAACTGATAAGGTAGAACGTACTGAGCAAGGAAGAGAGAAGGTACTCTAAAGATTCACAATAAACGCGACCGAAAAATCACATCAAGTAAAGTCATTCAAACCATTGCAGTGTATTATATAAAGTAAATAGGTATGGTATAAACAGCCGCTCCATGGAAACATAAATAGAACATAGAATATAACATAAAAGATAGGAAAAACCAATCGGTATCAATATCCAAGCGTAGGTCATGCAATATATGATGCAACAGATGCAGAAAATGCAAGATTTCCATCTATCCATCTATCCATCCATCCTACCCCTCAATCCCTTTCCAAACCTGCTCGCTTTCGCTCACGTAGCCAGACAGGCAAAATCATTGCAACTCCGCAACATGCTGCGTCGCCTGTCTAGCAGGTAACTCCGTCGGTGGCGCATACCGTGCCGCATCAACCTCCTGCTGCGCAAACCGCTTATCCTGCGGCGTGGGCTGATAATTCTCCATGCCACCAGCACCAGCAAGAGGGGCAGTAGCAGCGGCATCACCAGCCCCACCAGCAGCAGCGCGCTTTCGTCGTCTAAAGAACCAGAACGCCACGATCGCGCCGAGGACAAGCGGGATACCGACTCCTAATCCGACGCCGAGGCCAACGCCGAGGTTTGAGTCGCTGTCGCCGGAGGAGCCAGAATCTGAGGGGTCGGTTGGTGTTGATGTTGGGGTATCTGTTGCTGAGGAGGTGGTCGTTGATGAAGTTGAAGTTGAAGTTGTTGTACTTGATGAAGCGGTTGTTACGCTCGTCACGATGCGCACGGGGTCAAGCTCGAATGTCTGCGTTGAGTTGTTGCAGTCGCATCCGCTGAAGCCAGTGCAGCACCAGGTTCCGCTGCCGCAGGCTGTTACGCCGTTTCCTGCGTCTGTAGCACAAAGTATACCAGTCAGCCATATTCCAATTCAACGGTTGAAAGGTAGTGTGAGGTGGTGGGCTTACTTCGAATATCCATACACTGCGTCGGACAGGTCGTGACGTTCCCGTCCATCCAGTCCGGGTCACTGCATGTGTTTTGCCAGTAGGAGGTATCGCCGTCGTCTTCGGTGCGGACGCAGAGGCCGTTGCTTGCGCAGAGCTCGCCGTCGCTACAGCATTGCGCGAGGGTGCCGTTGTTGGAGCAGGGGAGGCGAGTCACGTCCTCGTTGCCGTCGCGGTCGTAGCAGGCTGCCATTTCGGTTTGATGAGTCTCACCGACTCGAGTATAGTTGATCGCGGTTGTAGTTGGGTATCGATCGATTCGGGGGTTGAATCGCTCAACGCACAAGACAAGTCCAGCAATGCGATACGAGAGGGGAGATGTAAGATGGAGAAGGAAAAGGCAACGGCACGGGGGCCAAAAAACACAGACTGACCTGCACAGACCAGGCGAGGGAAGATTGGGGCGAAGCCAATTTCGCAGCTCGCAACTCAGGCAGGCAAGCGAGTTTGAGAGCGACCAATGCGGGATCGCGTTGTTCCTTCTGGCCCCCAGGCTGAGGCTAGTTTGCGTGCCATGTGGGGTGGATGGGCGAGCTGAAGGGACTGAGTGGGTTGGGCTGGAGGGGGAGCTCGGAGAGGCTGCTGATGGGATGTAAGGGTCGTGATGGGTTTGATTGCAGGGTTTTTGCAGGTTTGGTTATGAGGAGGAGGACTGAGGTTGTATGTCAGGTACGACAAGGATAAGAACCCCTGTCCAGAATATGTGAAGAAAGATCTTGGGACGGTTCAGCTGGTGGAGGTTCCGGTGTCAGGGTCTTGGCCCCTTTTTTCATAGGTTGAGCCTCTGACAGGCGGGTCTGGTGGGTTGAGGCTGGAGATGGACTCTTTCAATTATCAGTTGGAGACTGGAGTGTAGAGTCAGTGCTTCTACGTAGCTTATCAAGAGGCTCAACATTGACGAGAGTTAGGGTTCACTTGTAAATATCAAATAATGTCAACTTCTTTGAGCACATTTTTCAGTGGCACAGACCCTGAACGATGACTCAGCCGCAGGGTAAACCTACAGTCATACTCATGCCTCAATCTTCTTCTTCTTTCAACACCACAGATCCCCCGACGACATCATGGTAAGTGTATGTAGAGCTCTGTATCTGAACTTGGCAGCTTCTAACACCTTTATAGAACCGCCTCCGCAGCCTCCCCACCCTCCTCCCCCGGATCCTCTCCCGCCAGTATGCCACTCCACTGAACCACCTCCCCCAGACCCAACACAAGATCACCGTGAAAGGCCCGCACCATGAAACCGAGAACCCTTCAATTCACCGCGAAGCTCTCCTCACCCAGCTAAAGGATATTCCCAAGAACGCCTCCAACCTCTCCATAACAGAAGACACTCCCTCCGATACAGAATGGGACATCCTAGCTGCCCACTTCACCGCCGTGCGCGAACTCGAGATGTTTACCGGATGGAACGAAGATCTAAACGACAAGAGAACACCAACGCACTGGCCGATCGAGAAGATGCAACTAGCCGATGCCTGCGGGGAGGTCATAAAGTCGCCGCATATCTTACAAGGACGGATCAAGCATCTTATCCTGAACCATACATGTGGATTGGGCTTCGAGGGCGCCGCGGCCGCGCATCCCGCTCCTGAGTCAGAGAATCAGCCGATCGGGAAACAAACGAGCCAGCTTCGCACACTGGAGATCATCGAGAATGATGCGCTCGATACGTTCCTGCGCATGTACGCTAGCCTGTCGCATGTCGTGGATGGTATCACGTCGCTGACGCTGCGCTCGACGGAGATCCCAGACGATCTTGATTGTGCGTCTGATGAAATCTTCTTGCAGAGTTTGTCGAAGTTGACAGGCTTGCAGACGCTGAATCTTTTCATTGGTGAGATATTCAAGGAACCTACGACCTTGCCGTCGCTATGTAAAAATCTTCCGCCGAATCTTACGACGCTACAATTCCGTGGCCCGCTGTCATTCGGTCGCTCAAATGAGTTTGAAGAGTGGGTGGGCGCATTTAGTTCGGACTCATTCCTTCCAAAGCTCGAGAGACTTGCTATTGTGCTGGATTATCACTACAGCAAAGCAGACAATGCGTGGTTTTTGAATTTGGATACCCCGCCCGAGGCCGAGCTCGCTGAGGCCCGGGCCGCATGCGAGCGGTTATACGAGGCGGCGAGACAGAGAGGCATAACGGTGCAGCCGTTGCATGATCGGTGGGTGAATGGCCACATGCGGTTGCGAGACGTGGATAGTCGGTGGTAAAACGACTTCCGGGGCCCGAGAATTGTGCATTTGAGGTGCAGATGTCTTCTACTCCCCGTCCGTATCCTACGTCCCGTCTCGTCCACATTTAAGTCAACGTCCGTCTCCGAATCCGTCTCCGAATCCGTCTCCGAATGATATCCCCCGGAGTCGGAGTCGGAGGATAGTGCTGACTGCCGTTGACTGTGTTGCTCTCGGCGATCGGGGCTGTGTATTATTAGCGTTTATGTTTGATGTTTGATACCCACTCCGCTCTATGTATGCTCTGAATTGAGCCTCGTTGATGAATCTATTCTCCCCTCAATTGACTTGTTTTCTATTTTGGAAGCCTTGAAGACCCTTGTTCAATGCGTCTGCATTCAGCATGGCACACCATGGCACTCGTACTCGTATCCGTGCACTCCGAGAAAATCCCGGCCCACTGGCACCAAGACCAAGACCAAGACCAAGACCAAGACCAGGCAACAATAAAATCCTTGCAGCAACATGAATCCATCGCATCTAAAGTAAAGTCCTCTCGGAAGATAAAACGAACACGAAAACGACCGCCCAAAAGCAACAAAATCAAGCTTACCGTCTACCCAATCACACCCCTTACAACCTCGACACGAATACGAGCTGGCCTTCTTAACTCGCTGTAAGGATGGCACGATGGGTCCCCTAACGCTTAGCGCACGAAATGGCTTCTTTTTCTGTTCGTCTGACACTGACACTGCCAATCCTCCCCGTCCTGCGTCTGGACTCGGTGAGAAATAGAATGAGTGAGGGTCCCCGATCGCCATGATTGCCTACTTCGTAAGGAACTTTGTAGGGCGAGTCCGAGTCGTATTCTTATAGAAGCATAGTAGGGTCTATTTCTAGGCTGCGATGTTTTGTAGATTTACTTATAAACGCTTTGTTCGTGTTCTTGTTCACTATGCTTCTACCAGAGACTCAAGGAGTTCAGTTCCGATCGCACCTCAGCAAGCTCGAGCTAACGGCCCCAACGACCGAACTATTGACTTCCAATTTCAAGCTCCATTCCAGATAGGTCGTAAGGCTGACTTCCCTTTTCGACTTTGGACTTGAGTTGCCCCGTGGGCCGTCGGTCATCTTATTCTACCGACAATTCGTTTGCTGCTGTTCCCCAGGGCTCAGGCCGGCTGTGCAGCGCCCAGATCCGAGCTCGAGGCTTATACTAGACCCAGTGAGAGAGACCCATGACGGATGACGGATGCCGTGGCTTACTTTTGCTAATTAGTTGTTGTGTAGGTTGTTTACTTAATTACTTATAGTCTGACTGTGTCACCTCACTTCAGACCATAAGCTTTTTTGTGCGACTTACTTCAACTTAACTCCTGACTCCTGAGTTGGCCTTGAGCATCAACTTCGTCTTGAATCGAACTTGAGATATACAACAACCAGACAGAATGCCCAGATCAAACCGCGGGAATTCAGTCTCTAGTTGTGGGACAAAGTAAGCTCTTCACCTACCTATATTCCCATTTCCCGCCCCTCCCCCTTACCTCTAAGACTGTCCAATCTAACATTTCTCAGCCCTACAGAAACCACCCCAGCGCACTCCTCCAGCTCCAGCTCTCCAACCCCAATTCCACCCCAAACATTCCCCCTCGCACTCCCACCCCCAAAATCAACAAGTAACAAACGCATCCGTCTCTCGCCGCGCCTCCTTCTCCAGATCCAACAGTTACAAACTTCGTCCCGATCGCGCGCTACGCGTGCAATCCCGATATTGGAACTGTATCAGCCGGGGACGTTCGGGAAGACGATTTCTGTACCGGGTCGCGAAGGTGGGAATACGTGTCGCAAGGTCCATGGGCGGGATCTATATCTTACTCAGAGCGAGGAGTTTGCGCATTTGAGACGGGGGAAGAGGGTTGGATTTGTTGATGGGGATGGGCTTACGAATGGGACGAAGCCGCGCTCTGGGTCTGGAGGGTCAGGATACGCATCCACGACCTCTGCCTCTCGCGACGGCGGCAGTTATGTTTCTGGATCTGGGACAGGCTCGGGACCAAGTTCAGGCGACGAAACGGAGCGAAAGACGAAATCACGGAAGAGCAAGAACTCGACTACACAAGCAACACCAGGTTCATCTCGTGAAGAAGGCGGAGATATCGAAGACGATATCGTCTCAATAATCCACACATCACCAAAACCACGCTCCAAGGACGCCATAGCCCCAGACGCAGAACTCTTCTTCCCGCTCTCGGGTCTATCCTTCGATGCTAGCGTTAAGGGGTCTGGCGTTTACAGCTTTGAGTCATCGAATTGGCATACTAAGATCTGTTTTACGTGGGAGAAGAGGCCTCCGTCGCGCTCAAGCGCGAGTGCGAGTGAAAAAGACGAAGGCGATCGATTCGTCCTATCTTTCTCTGGCTCAAGTCAGACGACGTCATTAACAGCCGGGAGAAAGAGCTGGCTAGCGCAACTAACCAAGCGCGGAATCAGCGTTGGTGGCTTGGAGGGCGATGCATTTGCAGGGGGGGACAGCACATGGGCAGCCCTAGATGGAGAAAACCGCGGGGGCCAAGGCGCGGGGCTGTACACGTTGATCTTGAGTAGTGCGTTGTGGGTTGCGAGGGGGGAGGGGTGGGTTTGATTTGTTGGTCTGTTTGGGATGGAGTTTGGTTCGTTGGATTATATACCCTGTTAGCATGTTGCTTAAGATTCGATTGATGCCTATACATGTATGCTGTATAGTAGCAGGAGTAGATCCGATGACGAGATGAACGCCTGTTCGGGCGAGCGCATGAAGTTACTACATTCGCAACTACCTTTGAACCTTAAGGGAAGTACATTTCAGTGGTAGACGCTTATAGTACCAAGAAGGCAGTACTTTTAAGGCCTCCTACTCTTGCTCTGTTATCGTCCAGTAAAATAGGTATAGATGACCTCATCGGGCGCGATTCCGATGCAGTGCCTCATATGGTCGGGTAACGCAGTGGCTTAGCGATTTGAAAATCCGGCTCCAGATTCCGTATAGGTTAGAAGTCTCGCATTCGGTCATCTTTTGTATAGACCTGGAGTAAGAACGCGAGAGGAGACTGGGACAGAAATATATAATCACCGTGTGCAGTGAGGGCAACACGGAATCTAGGATTTAGGACAGTATTAACCAGTTTTAATGCAAGAGACAGACAGACAGACAAGAGTATATTCCATACTGTAAAGCAAAAAGCAATTCGTTTCGAGCCATGAGCTTACTTCGCCTCGTGCTGGAGATCGATAGCAGGCAGGAGTGCCTCATTTTAGCATGTAAGCTGATTGAGATTATAAAACAATATTTATTAACGTTTTTCAACAACTAGCATCATTGGTCTAGTGGTAGAATTCATCGTTGCCATCGATGAGGCCCGTGTTCGATTCACGGATGATGCATTTGCTTTTTGTCTTTTTTTTGCCCTTCACTTAAGTACCTCTGGACTAACCACTAATCAAGCTCTGAGCCAAGTAATGCCCAGCTTTTTGTCTACCATCAAATATGTTCTACCGAACAGCCAATTGAAGCTATACAGAAATTGGGTATCTATCCACAAATCTAAACAACCTTATATACATAATCAAACAAACCATAACCCATATCGCATAACACATCTATCTTAACAAACAACAAGAACAGGAAGTAAGCATCACCGTCGAATCCCCGCAAACCGACTCTTCCACCCCCTCCTCCCAAACCCTAGCGTCTCCAGTGTCTCCGTGCGTCCCCCCCAAACCTTCCCCCTCGCCTTCCCACTACCGCGTTCCTTAATATCCTCACTCAAAACTCGCCTCTGCACAGGCGGAATCCAAAAATGCGTCACCCCGGCCCCAAGAACCATACAAGCACTAAACACAATAAGCATGTACCCATGCCGAATGGTTTGATCATCGCCTGGCCCGGTGCCGAATTTATAGTACGCTGACAACACCTGCGTAAGTATTGAACCGAGTTTGCCTGCTCCCGCACTAATACCGTGACATGTTGCGCGATATCTCGTCGGAAATATCTCCGCGGGGATAATATATGTCGTTGCGTTCGGCCCGAAATTAAATAGGATCTGTCCGATGATGTACAGCGTTACAGCAACGGGTCCTTCCTTGTGCACGGTAATAAACATTGATCCAAGCGCAATAAAGTGCGCTGCTAATGCCAGGAAGCCGTATTTCTGTAACGCGACGCGATCGAGTTTATGGATTGTTAACAGCAGTAATACACCACCGATAAAACTCCCCGCGTTGAGGATGATAAGTGCGTGGATGGACGTATCGCGGAACATGGCGAATATGTCTGTCTTCCCTGAATCATCCGTCATCCAGGGCGGGGCTGGTCCTGACAAATTAAGAGAGTCCCATGTCTTCGCGAGGAATTGCGGACTTGATAGGCCGATCCCGTAGAATCCGAAATCGAGCAATAGCCACGAGAGAGATGTTGCTGCTAATGTGCGCCAGTTTCCTTCGGCCCAGAAGTATTGGACTATGTCGCGGTGCGTGAGGCGCCAGTGCGCGTTTAGGGTTGCGGGTTGCAGGGTTGAATTGCTGGGTGTGTAGCTGGGGCTTCGGCCGTGGATATCGATGGAGGTGAGTTCGAGGGGGTCGGTGTCTCGATGGGCTTCGTCGATGGAATGCAGTGTATAAGACACGGAATTCGTCGTTGGTATTGCGGGTGAGGGGAGGGTGATATCGTTCCATGGTGCGATGAGATTAATGCTGTTAAATGGATTGCTGAGGTTCTCGTCTATTTCGGATGATGTTGGACCCGTACTTGTTCCAGGTGCTGATGGGTCCGCGAAGAGTGTCGTCGCGTCAAATTCAGCTTGCACGGGGTCGTCTTCGATTTCAAGGAGGTACCGCGGACTCTCGGGGATGGCGAAGCGGAAGAGCGTTGCGATTATGCCGGGGACTGTACCGAGACCTATTATCCATCGCCACATTATGTCGACTGTGCGTGTTATATCGTCGTATCCTTGCTTTTTGGAGACGACGACCACGATGAGGCTGACGAGGTTGCCTGCTATTTGGCCGAGGGGCTGCATGAAGAAGACGGAGGCGATCATGCGTGCTCGGTGGCGGGTTGGTGCGAACCTACACTCATCACTCCATTAGTCTGACTCTCGCGCTGCAGAACAAAACAGTAAGGAAGGAAGGAAACATACTCAGACGTAATAACCGCACTCAGCGGATAATCCGCCCCAACCCCAACACCAACAAGAAACCTCCACCAAACCAACCACGCAAAAACACTCATGCTCCCATGCTCCCCCGTACTCGACATCGCCACCCCAAGCGTCGACGCAATAAGAAGTGCTAGTTCAACGCCGTACATTTTCTTCCGCCCGTTTCTGTCAGCCAGATACCCGAAGAGGACTTGGCCTAGGAGTGTGCCGGCTAATGTGGCGATGTTGATGCATGTGAGCCGGAACGAGGAGGTGTCGGTTTGCCAGTAGACGTAGGCGATCATGGGGAGGGCGATGTTGCTTGCGAAGAGCTGGTCACGAATTATTTGTTAATATGGTGTTCGGTTTGGGGGTTGGAGGTGAGAGTGGTGGGATGGTGCTGACAGTGTACCCATCTAGGAAGAACCCGACGCCCGCGACGAGGACAACTACCCACTGGAAGGACTGGCGGTCGATGGTTTCGTAGATTTGGCGGGTGCGTACGTGGCGGTCCTACAATGGATAAGGTAAATCAGCATCGCCTGACTCTTGACTGGAATTGTTCAGCTTGGTAGAGGAGAGTGAGATAGGTACCTGCTCATGCTCAAAGTCCCTCGCCCGATCCGTCTTATACAGCCTCGAACGGAACTTGCTCATGATGGCGAATGACCCTCAATACTAGTGGCAATTCTGAGACAGAGATACGGTATAAACCAAGAAGACAAGACAAGACAAGACAAGACAAGACCGTCAAGCAATGCAAGCATCCATCGGACGCGCTACGGCGGAAGCGATATAGCCAAGAAGTGAACAAATACAAGAGATCAAAGACAAGGACAAGAACGAGGAGTAGACTGGGTAGGACAAGGTTTCTTCTCGAAGATTTCGAAGGTATCAGTCAGATTAGTGTCACTGATAATTAGCCCAGCCAGCACTTGGTCTAGCCTAGATCAGCCCACAGCCCTCGCACTCCCACGTTCTCACTTCTCGATACTAGTCCAGTCCAGTCCCACGTTGCGACAGCCACGGGGACCTGGACTGATCGAGATAATCCGATGGGATGGGATGCATGGCGGCGGGGTCCTCCGTAGGCAAAGTCAAAGTAGGTGGGGGTTCAGTAACAATGCAAGAATCCCATCAAAGAGAGAGCAGGACACCAAAGTCAAACACAATAGCACAGAGCTCGTGCATGCACCTTCTATATAATTGGACAAGAGATGCAGACTAAGGTAGCTCCCGGGGTGGTGGGCCGTGGACCTTAAAAGCGCCAGGAACCAATATCTGCCCCACGTGCCCCTGCTGAGCCCTGAGAGACGTCCGTTAGGTCCACGGGATGACTGTAATCAGCTCAACCTTGTCAATCAATGAAAGAGTTGGGCTCGTTCAATGTCGCTGAGCCTCTGGTGTCATTTTCACTTTTACTTTCACTGTCAGTGTCAGTGTCAGTCACCTGGCGCGATTGGAGTCAAAGACCTGGGTTCTCTGGATGGCGTACCATAACTCATCACTCATGCCATTATTATGAGATTATTATAGATACATAAAAGGGTAGTAACCTGAAACCCGACCGACAAACGCCCAAACCCAAAACAACCTGGTATCCATGCTAAATTAGACGAAATTGCAAATGAAAGACTCGGCCATGACATCCGTATCAACCCCCCCACCCAATCACCGGTTGTTCTCAGCCAGAAACTGGCAAAACGCTCGCTGATCTAGACAATTCTCACACATTAGCGCATTGCGCAATTTAGTTGAAGGTCAAACCGCCCGGTGTCTCGACAGTAACGGTGTCAGTGGATGCGATTGCTGGGCCTACCTTCGCCGTCCAGAAATTGAATCTGAAGCGTCTTCATCTGAGCAAGGTGGTCGAAATTTGGCTGGAGCTGGAGAACTACCGGGCGCCGGGTATTCTTCCCAGGGGTGACGCTGTCGATGCAGCTGACTGAAGAACCATGGTTACCCTAGTATCAGCCGTCCCATAAGTTTTAAGGTAGATAGGTAGCACGCACGTGGGATAGAAACATATCTCTTCCGCTCCTTGCGCTGCGAATTCGCAAAGAAGATCATGACTAGTTTCCCGCTATGGCCGCGCAGAATACGCAGGTTCTGGCTGATACATTCCTCGCCGCGGCCCTTGGATTTTGCTTCTGCGATGCCGGCAATGAAGACGAGTTTCGAGGCGAGGATGAGTTCTTGGAACTGTAGGCAATCTGGTTGATTCAGCTGGGCTCTGTAAAGGTCTCGGTCGCGGGAGGTAGAGGTAGAGGTAGGTACCATTCCAGTCTTCAAAGTTGTAGGAGAGCTGTGTTGCAAAGACCGTTGAGCCGGTTTGGACGGTCTGCTCGTCGAGGAAGGAGATGCGGAGGGACGGTTCGTTGTTGAGTTTGGGGTGTTCGAGGTGTGGGACGGGGAGGCGCGTTGCGTTGACTGAGACATGTCAGTAAATATCACTCTGCAAAGAAGTGAGGACGCACAGCTATGCAAAAAGGCATTCTGCTGCCCAACACCCCCGCCGAGCTCTAAACATTTCAAGGCCCCCGTAAAGTCTTTGCGGATGTTGATGTAGGTATACCGTAGCTTGAACAACCGACCGCTTCGGACAAACGATCTGAGACAACAGATTAGCGGTCGCATCGTATAACAGAGAGACTCATACACTGTAACCGACGGATTGAGGGACAGTCTGGCGACTTCATCATTTACAGACCCCTCCCTCGGTCGCGAAGCCGGCGACGAAAACACAGACGGACTCAGCGAGGGTGAAAAAGGCGGCTCGGAGACAAAGCTCAAGCTGCCAGATGAGCGCGTTGACGAAGACACGGTGCTTTCGCGGCGACTGGCAGGGAGGGGCCAGTCGTCTGCCTCATGGGGAAATGGATGGGAGTGCGGATTCATGGTGGCGGACAAGGCAGCTTTAGACAACAAGGTTAGAAGTAGCAGAGGGGAGATTGGCGATCGTGCGGATCTGTCTGATCGGCATGTGGGAGTCGCCAGTCACTGTCAGGCAGTCAAGAATCGCAACAAGTATAGTATTGACTTTGCAGGCCCCCCGCTATGTAAGTAATGCGAATAAGCCTAGCAGCCCCAAATCCCAACAGCCCATCGTAGTCGCGCAACAGGAACAGGTGCTCTAATCTCCACGATTCAGAACAAAATTGGAACGTGCAGGCAGGGTTCATGACAACGTGGGCAAACGGATGGCTGCGATCTGCCCGGTGGGTCGGCGCTGTTCCTGTGGCGTGCTGTCTTTGCTGTCTTTGTGCTGGCCTCGTGGCTGGAGTCAGATAAGCCTGGCGTAGCCTCATGCTTGGTTTATTCTTTCTGTGAGAACTGAGAAGTGACTTCTTTTTCTCTCCAGAGTCCACGTCGCATTGTCCCAATGTCAACATCATTACTCTATGTACGCCTCTATGAACAAATTTCGAAATGTAATCGGACTGCCCACCGGGTATCCCGAACGAAGAAAAGAAAGCAAATTATAAACAAAATGCGACAACAGACTCCAAGCTTCAATAGTTGAAAGACTCTTTGCAGTGACTTGCGGCGCGCCTTCCCGACACTGCAGAAACAGCCCCAAGTGCTGCTGGCAGGTCCCCCCACAACCTGCACCTGCCCTTCGCACCCATTAACTGCCGACGATCCCTCAGGACGGCAAGGGAAAAAGCTTTTCTTGATTACCAACTGAGCGATCTCAATACCATGACGCCGACGTTCCTCAGGTCAACATGTCTATTGCAGTGGCTTCTGCGCGATGATGCGATAGGACGTCGTGACCAGCCTCATCTTGTCCATCTTGACAAACGCCTGCCCATCGAGACATAGCCGATTGATCAGGGTCTTGAAGTGCTTAGGCAGGACATGCGTCTTGACCAACCCCAGTATAACCTGGCGCATCGAGCGGAAGTACAGATCAACCTTGTCGATTAGCGGCGCCTGCAAGTCACCAACACTGGCGTTATCAGATCTGATGACAGTGAACCCAGCCTCCGTCAGCGCAGTCTCGAGTATCTCTGGTGTCGGCGTGCCAACGGCTCCGATGAGTGGCTTGACGCGGCGCATAAGCTCGGCGTGCTCGGTGTTCGACGGTTCGTACCCGGGTAAGCTGACCCAGTCGAGGAGAGAGATGCGTGAGCCCGGCTTGACGATGCGGTAGATTTCGCGGAAGAGGGCGCCGAGGTCTTTGCAGAGACTGAGTGCCTGAATCTGATAGAAGGCGTCGAAGCTATCGTTCTCAAAGGGCAGCGGGAGGGAGTTGAAGTCCTGCTGAATGAAGGCGTTGCTGTCGAAACCAAGCGACTCGTTGAACTTCTTTGCTTGCGCGACCTGGTTGGGATCGATGTTGAGGCCTGTCACTGTTGCGCCGGTGTACTGCGCCATATGCGCCGCGACCCTACCGCGGCCACACCCGAGATCCAACACCTTGTCGCCCTTCTTTAACCCAATGTCTTGCGCAATGCTCTCCTCATACAGCAATTGGTTCTCGCGCACAGTCGCCTTTGCGCTCATGAATGGGGGGATGTACATCTTTTCGACGTCGCCAAGCGCGCACAGATGGTTAAGCACGCCATAGTACGCCTGTAGACAGTCGCCGACCTTGCTCTGGTACTCCGGGCCCAGAGTCTCGACCATTGCCTTCTCATCCGACCAATCGAGGTTGTAAATGATGTACGAGGCCATGAAATCGTCGACTTGTTTCGGGGTGAGATTCTGCAGGTAGCGGAATGATTTCCAGAATGTGCGCCATCGCTTGGGCGACGCCGAGTTGCGCAAATCTGGGAGGCTGTTTAGGTCTGCTTGCGACAGCTGAATACCTGCGAGTTTCTGTTTTTCATTCGCGACGACGTCGACAGAGCTGGAGCTTTCGGAGCTGCGCCCGGATTGATGCGATGGGCGCACTGTCTGAGCCATTGCGACGGACTTACTCTTCAAAAAATCAGGCGATACAAACAATCACAATCTCGTCAATGCGACAGCTAGAATGCGCGAATCTATAGCTTGGGGTCAACAATCACGTTAGTCTGGGGAAAAGGCGCGCCGGCAGCTCAGCGGGCGCAAGGCAATTTATACGTGAGCTAGTGCGAGATTTTCCTTTCATTTTCGCATTTTGTCCAGGGCCGCCAGAACCAGCGGTAGGAAGCGCATCGCACGGCCCGAGATATACGGATTTGCCATATGACCTGCCCTGGGCAGTTAGTAAGAGTGGCATGAGTGGGCTATGGAGCCAGATCTGGACGCTGCGGCTATTGGCGCCGGATCAGTCGGATGCTAGAGGAAACTGCTGAAAATGAGGAATTATCCAGAGAAAGAATGGAATAGTCAAAGAGCAGCCCCTCTCTGACGGACTGGACTCCTGCAGGGCTGGGCCGGATCCTGGGTGACTCAATGCCAGCCACGTTGCTGCGCTGACATCCGGGTTCCGATGACAACAGGCTGTTGATAAAAGCTCATGAATTACCGAGACTGCTATAGCTTATATCAGGTTGTGCAGTGAGGCATCCTACAAGATCTGAAATACTCTACGAACTCCATCCCCATCTCTGGATCTCAACAATGTTGTCTCGGAAGTAAAGAACAATATTTTCACCCATCAGTCTTGGCGACAATGCTTGATCAGCAGTTGTCTTATATTAACACATTATTGGTTCGTGAGACCGTTGGGTCCATTCCATCGTCAGGTCGTTGCCCTATAGGGATGCGTCGGCTCGGGCTCGGAGACATCTGTCGCCCTGTCTGTCGACCAGAGTTACGAGCTGTCATTCCTTTAGGTCGAATTTATTGATCATGCAGCTCTGGCCACCTGATCAGGAAGCTCACTCCGCCTGGTGCCGCCTTGTCACAATTTTCATCGCATACTTAGCCGGCCGCTTCCGCTTAGAAAGCCGCGCCGTATAGTTATCCGGTTGCTACAGAGTATTGATGCCTCCTCCCCCTATCTGGACCTGAACGGAATTTCAGTTTGGTTTCGAAGGTGAAGAGGAACTAGAAGAAGTGAGGACCCTGATGACGACTCCAACGGCCGTGGCGCAACGGCAGAGTATCGAGCTGCGTCATCAGACCCTGTACAAGTGTTCTACTAAGAAATCGAAACCCCACCCGACGATCGCAACCTGCGCTCTTCTCCGATGGATATTTATCCCTCAGTTCTGAGGCCATACATTCAATTCTATACCCGTCTCCAACTCCCCTGTCGCCAATATCACTTCTTTTGTCATGGTGCTGCGCGACCCCTCTCCAACCCCGGTCTTATTCCTACGTAGCACGTCAGAGTCAGACCGGCTAATGTCGGAATAAGCCGCCCTGTCCAGCGCTGACCTGTGAAAGCCTGAAAGCTTCCAAATGCCGCAGCTTAACAGTAGTCAAATCTCTTGGAGTCATAGCTCCCTTTATTGCAGATTTGACCCGTCTGAAACGGTCATCGTGCGTGGTTGGATCCCGCGCCATGCGAGGATTTCATCCTGCTTCCTCTACGAGGATACCTCGTTACGAGGCACGCGCTGATCGTGAGGGGGCCTGTCTCTTTCGATCTATCTGTACTTTTGGTTTTGTGTTTGTTTTCACTGTGTTTCTTCGTTGATTGAAGCCCGGATATTGATATACCCAGCGAGGAGGAGAGCACGTGACCCATCCGCAGCATTCCGATATCCAGAGTGGAAGTATACAACCCACCACCCTTCAGCAATCAATCTCTATACTCTTTGAAATGTATGAAATGCTCAAAGCACTGTATATTTAAACTGAAGAAGTCTAAATAAGCTTATCTTCAACATCCACACACGATCAGACCATCGGGGCAGTGCCTTCCATACAGATAGCAGAAGAGAGAGACATTGGATCCACTCCATCAGGCAGCTAGATTCACAGACTATCTCATTAAGCGCTGATTGCGCTCGTTGAGGGTGTGTGGCGATTCTCTGGGCGCCAATCGGGTGAGTTTTCCTCGATGGCTAGGGCTGTGTCGAGGGAGTAGGGAGGAAAGTGTAGTGCCGTGGCGGGACTAGGCCGTGGACGAGTGAGGTCAAGTGGTACCTAGCCATGCCAGAAGCTATATGAGTGGCGTAGATTGTCGTCGTGTTTTTGATTATATGTATTGAGAGAAATCAATCTGCATCGCCGAAAGAGCGAGCCGTGAGGGCCGCCCATCGGTACGCCGAGCGGACGGAATGCTTCCATAGGAATTGAAGTAGGACCGCGTGGAGCCTTTCAGGCCGTCAACTTGACCAACATATGGTGCAGTATATAGAGCTAATACTGGGCGAAAGGGAGAGAGAGCAGTTGGCTGGGGAAGTGAAAGTCTCTCGACGGGACTATCGGCCCATGTACCATAGGACATGCTTTTCTTCTGGGCCCGCTGGTTCTTTCCAATATGGCCGCGCTAGCCTATGATGAGAATTATTAAGGCTAAGACGCTTGGAAGTTAGCCAGGCATAGGTAGGTAGCTGCTCCCGTGTTCCGATGGGCCCGGCGCGATTTGTAGACAGCGTATCGGCGGGTACATCAGGGCTGCTCCCAGGTCTTGGTCCGGTCCCGTTGGTCAACATCGATAGGCTTAACTCTCTGTGAGTAAACCGAACCCATTAAATTGTGATCTCTTCTAGCCTCTTTGCTAGACTCCAAGCGGAATGAATCTCGGGCTAAGATCCTGTATGCTCCGCTCGCGGTACCGGCCACACTCATGATATCTCCTTCGCATCTGACAGATATACTTAGAAGCATCTTACAGAGGTGAATCAAATATTACATGACTTGTTGCAGTCACTTATATCAGGGTATATTTATGTTACTAGTATCCGGGTGCTTTATCTATCTTTCGTTGGACAAAGTGGTGGCGATGGGATCCTGGACCGGGATGCATACATATCACAATAGTATGGTCTCCTACCACGCGCATCCATCATCTGAGCCCCTTAATCAACCACCTTAGAGCAAAAGAAAACGGATCCAATATGTTCAAACATCCTTTAAACTCTCCGCATGACCCTCCCCAAACGGAACCTCAACCTCAACCCTCCTCACCAACTCCTCATGCTCCCTACTCCGCGGCGTAATTCTCAAAGTGAACGGAACAGGATGGGATATAACACCAGGTAAAAACTCCGCCTTAACACTCGACTCCCCATTCTCATCTACACCGGACCGTATATCAAACACAGAAAGCGCCTGCGCAATACTCATGAAGATAGTCGAGTCCGCTAATATCCGGCCGGGGCAGATCCGACGCCCAAATCCGAATGTCAGATTGTGCGGGTCTGGTTGGGGTTCTTTGCCGTTGCCCTTGGAAGGGAGGAAGCGAGTTGGATCGAACTTTTCGGGGTTGGGGTATGTTTTTGCGTCGTGCGTGAATGCCCTGCATTTCATACTCCATCAACATTTCATCTCTACACCTGAACAAGGAGAGGGAGAGGACAAGACAAGACAAACCAAATATTAGCCATAACAATCGCACCACCCGGGATCCTAAGCCCCTCATAAACATCATCCTTGCTACACATATGCGGGATCCCCATTGGTGCGACGGGATGCCATCTTAGTGCTTCCTTGACGATGGCTTCGATGTAGGGGAGTTTAGGTCTATCTACGAATGTAGGGAGTGTTGCGGAACCAAGAACGGCATCGAGTTCTTGCTGCGCACGTTTTTGGACTTCGGGGTAGAGGGACATGGCGAGGAAGAATGTTGAGAGAGTTGAGACGGTCTTGGTAGCTGTATCAGTTGATGATATGATAATGGAGACAATGGGGAGGGACAGGGGCGTACAGTGTCCGCGCCACCGGTATACAACGACCCTGCGCTCCATTTTATGACTTTTTCTTCATCTGCAGTGAGTGTTCGGCCACGAGCCTCTTCGAGTAAATTTGATAGGTACGAATCTGGGTATTTTCCTTCCTTCATCTGCTTCTGGACGAGTCGGTATGGCTTCTCGATTGTGGTTATGAGGTTATCTCTCCATTTTGCGGCAGTGCGTTTAAAGCCTGCGCCTGGGAGCCAGGATGGGATATATTTCACTTTTCTGTGTTAGCTCCAAAAATAAGGTAGGAGGAGTAGCCCGGGCACCTAGCACTTACAGATCGGAACAGCATCAACAATCCAAGCCCCCGGCGTCCCCGCAACCGAGAAGTTCTCGAGCGCCTCATTTGCAAGCGAGACAAGCGGATCAGGACCACGAGTGTTAATATCGTACCCGTATGCAATCTTGAGAATGACGGCGCCGGTCTCGCTGATATCTCGTTACCATCCAATCCATTGCTCCAACTAGTTATGGAAGGGAGGAGCAAATGTACTTACGTCCTAATATGCCTCACCAAATCCCCCGGCTTCTCAAGAACACGCAATAGGAACCGCCGAACTTCTACTTCCTGCAGGCTATTAAACTGCGCGATTGAATTCTTCGTCCCTAGCACTTTATGCATGGCTTTTCGGTACGCGCGGAATGGATCGCTGTATGCTTGCATTGCGAGGATATCTTCCCAGCCGATCCTGGATATACTTGTCAGTCTACTTAGCGATAGGAATAGGGAAGAGAATGATGGCATACATCTCCCCCGCAAACACCATCCTCGGTCTCGAGGAATAAATGTTCGAGCGCTTCTCCAGTAGATCGAATACGATGCGTGCATCGTTTATAATGATGATTGTTTGCCCGAAGATTGTTATTGAGCTTAGAGGGCCTAGTATACACGTTAGCACTAAACCAGTGTGCTGGGGCGAGAGGGAAATATTTTATTTACCGTAAAGATCCTTATGCTTAAGCCAATGCACCCAGTCCTTCTCACCTGAAGCCGGCAGATCACGAAAATTTCCGATTATTGGTTTGCGAGGCGGACCTGGTGGGAGGGGGACGTTTTGCTCGGTGTCAGTATAGGTTAAACGTCCAAGGATATATAAGAGCACCCCTGCCAGTCCAACGAGGACACTGAGAGTTAAGGTAGGCATACTACCCATGGTAATTGTCAATGAGATGAATGTTAATGGAATTGAGGCGCACATTGAAATGCACGCTTTTATGCGCCCGAGCGCTACATCGAACCTAAGGAAGTTAGTGTTGGGGTATAGCTGGAGACCGCCTCGGCTAAGATTGGTAGACAGCTAGTGGAACGTTAACTATCACACTGGATTGATTGGATAGTCGGACTACTACAGACGCGGGGTAGGGCATTCTGTGTCGGTAGCATGGAGGGCCGGGCTTAAAGCTTGACCTGGGTTTTTATGATTGTGAAAATGGCTTTGCAGTCTAAGGGGTTGGGGTGTTAGTTGTGCTTTTAGGGTTGGGCATTTATTTAAACGAGGCAGGGGTCCAGAAAAAGAAGATACATTTGTAAGGAGAGAAAGGATTTGATGTTACTGGGTGTTTTGATTATTATCTTTGAATTAGTATGAGGCTAAAAGAAGAGAAAACAACGTAATCACCAACATATCTGGACCTAGGACAGAGATAGAAAACAAGCTAAAGGATGGCTGGTATCGAGAAAGGTCGATTTGGCTGTCCTCCCCACTCTTTCTTGAATTGCTTCTAGATAAGGTTTCATACTTTGCCCCACCTGTCAGGGCCTTGGTCTCTCAGCTGATGACAGGCGACATCTAGAGCAACAAAAATACCTTTGTGAGCTGCCACAGCCAAGAAGTCACCTTTGAAGTGAAATCTATCAAACCAAAGCTCAAAAGGCACAGCAGAACTTCACTATAGGACCTTGTGTACTGTGGTTCTTTGATTTGAGTGCGATTTAACTCGGACATCCCATCCAGTTCGTAAAGATTGCGATCGAGGCTTGCGCCGCGTCTCAGCAGCACTTTGACGACTCCAAGGCGGCCATAGAAAATCGCGTCATAAAGTGGTATTGACATGCCAGAGCTTGGACTATCGGTCCTTACGGCGCGACAGTTGATATCCAATCCGTTATCCAGCAGCATTTCAACCAGGTCAACTCTGCCGTCTTTGATTGCGCTTTGAAATGCCTGCTCTCGAAGTATCTCTGGTTCCATAAGATCTTGGTTATCAACATCATCTAGAAGAAGCTTGAGCATCGCCGAGTCCTGATGACCAGCTGCTGTCCATGTAAGCATGTAGAGTCGAGATGCTGTTCTGTCAAAGAGCTTTGAGATACTTATAATGCCAAAGAACAGTTCCTTTTTTAAGCGAAGCAAGGGTTTAAAAGACTCTTAGAGGCTACGGGGATTGGGATGGAGGGAAGGGTGAAGAGCCGCCAGAAATCAGGCTGCAGCCATATCGAACCGATATCGACTTAGTAAAGACCCTTTGAGCTATCAAAGCAGTCGCAGTGTAGAAGCGGTGCCACTGTAGTGTTTGAAGAACTGTTTGAAAGTGGAAAGAGGAAAAGAAACCTGGAGACAAATAGTCAACAAGGTCCCGGTCATTGAAGTTTAACAGAATGAGCGACACGAAAAACAATGAAATCTGGAGACTTTCAAGAATAAGACTCCTTCAAGAATCAGAGCCCAGTGTGTGAACAGTGATGGTCATTGTCATAACGTCAAAAGAGCGTCTTCTGCGCACTCTACTTTGCAGGATATGCTCCACCTGGGCACGATAATCCATATCAGTTATTGCCCTGCAAGCTTCCCATAGAAGCTCGAAGACTTCCTTTCCCCTCGAGCTCTCGCGCCTCAGTATGCTGACGGCTATGTCAAGCTCGTTAGTATCGTGACATAGGTTTGCGCCGTGATTTAGTATCAGCCTGACAGCCTGATAGTGGTTATTCTCAATGGCGGTGTGTAGGGGGGGCGAACGGCCATCAGGATGTCCATCAGGAGATGAACCCCTGTCAAGTAGAATACGGAGTATTTCCGTATTTCCATCGTATGCTGCAGAGTCTAGAGCGGCATATTGTTCAAACAAAAGCGACTCAGGGTATCTGCTGGCAACGTCGTCAAGTATGAGCTTGAAGACTTCTGCGTAGCCATGCTGTGCCGCCGTGATGAGGATAGGGATTGTAAACTCCGGTTGCGCATCCACATTCTGTTGGATCAGCTTCCGCACAATAGAGATAAGACCCTCATGCACTGAATATGTCAACGGAGTCTGATGGCCTGCCCAATCGAGAGACTCTGCGTCCGCACCGTTCTCGAGGAGCAGGATGGCGAGGTCCTCATGGCCTCTCCTCATCGCAATCCAAAAGGGTGTATCAAATCCCCCGCGATGACCGGCCTGAAGGCATTCAGGGCTTTGTGAGCTTAGTGGCCCTCCCCTGAATCTGATAAAGTCGAATTCTGTACTGTGTATATCCACGTTGGGTTGAGCAAGGAACTGCTTCGCGAGAGGGATGTCGTTGTGCGCAGCGGCCCATCGCAGGCCGGCAACGACAGTGCTCGATATTGTACGGGATAATACGCTTGTTTATGATTTCATGGAGCCGGCGGCTGGTGCGGGACAGAGATTCCAGAGTATCCTGCGAGTCAATCGTGTCTGCGATCGCTTCGATCATCTCTGTGGCAAGTGCGACAAGCATTTTAACGGAGCTCAGGAGCCCTATATGAATTCAAAATCATTAGACATAATCCATAATGGGAAGAAACAATTGTAGAAAGAGTATAAATGCATTGCTGGATAGCTAATATTGGTTGATAAGACCCAAATGGATCAATTCCGAGCATTCTCAGTTGCATCCTGACTGGTATAGATCAAATTAGTACTTCTGGGTCCAACAAGGGCATACTAACAGTCCTTTCCAACTTCAAAACCCTAACCACCGTAGAATTCCCACATTTGCAAGCAGATACACCGCAGTATAAATAGTCTCTGGTTTGCAAGATAACAATCAGCTCTTGTTTACTTGACGCTATTGTTCGCATGTCTCCTGGAGTGAAAGCAGGAGCACTGCCACGGGGTAGAACCATTGAGTAGAACCAAGGATGAGACCTTGACAGTGACGAGATAGACTTACTATTGGCTCCAGAGGACGAGGACAAGATAATAAACCGAGTAGGAAAGCATTATTCTGCGTTGCAGCTGGCACGACTCCCGTTGTTCGGTGAAGCAGAGGGGGAGAGGGTAGGGAGGGGGGATAAAAGAGCCAGTGCACGCGTGACTATGCCCCTGTTACATTCCATTTGTTCAAGAGGCACACTATGTCTAATTTGACTGGCTTGGGCAGGCTAGAAAGATGCTTAGTGTGTTCCAATCGCGGTGTAGGAGTTCCGAGCAGTCGTTGAGGTTAGGGCATGTTGCCGGTAGTGAGTATGACACTTCTGACTTTGCTGCTAGCATTCCGGCTGCTGAATAGATGAATATCCTACAGGCTAATAGTTGATGGGGAGGAACATCGCTGTGGACCGTGCTGGTGCTGCTGGCGACCGACCCGTAGATTTTCGAGAAGAGCAACCCGTCCACGGATTTCACAATGAAAGCAAACGAAAGGGGGTCTTTAATTAGATACAATGAGTAAGCCATGGCCCGAATTAATAGAGATAGAAAGGAAAGGCGTGGGAACATCGAGGGAAGGTGCTGTGCCCGCCGGGGCATCGCCTTACCGCATTGGAAGCAGCCACCCCTCGTCCACCACGGCAGGTTACAGGTGCGGTGGCACCGTTCTAGGGGTGAGACGCCGCGCTAGCGGATCACCTGACCAATATTACGGCTTCCGACGCTAATTGTACTA